>NW_027418458.1:0-48916 GCF_009905375.1 Apium graveolens | reverse complement strand
CCTGAATTATGTTTCTACTTTTCAAAAATATTTTTGTCATCGATCCAACCATATGGATGTCAATAGATATATATATTAAAGATATAGCCAAAGTTTTTGGTCAAAATAAATTTATTTGGATTGCCATTTTACTAGTCAAACATCAAAAATAACACGTGTTCGATCAGTGTTTCCATTTTTTAAAAAATATTTTCATCGATCAAACATTTAGATGCCAATAAATATATAATTAGTGATATTACCAATATTTAGACCAAAATAATATTTTTTAGTTTGCCATTTTAAAAGTCAAGCATCAGTTTGACTAGTACAACTAACTAGTGTTTAGTCCTAAATTGGTGTTTAATTTTTTTTAAAAATATTTTTCATTGATCCAACCATATGAATATCAATAGATATTTATATTAAAGAAATAGTCAAAGTTTTATATCAAAATAAATTTATTTGGATTGTCATTTTACTAGTCAAACATTAGTTTGACTAGTACTAATAACTAGTGTTTAGTCCTAAATTGGTGTTTCAATATTTTTAAAATATTTTTCATCGATCCAACCATATGGATGCCTATATATATATTAGTGATATAACCAAAGTTTCATATCAAATAATTTTATTTGGTTGTCATTTTAACAGTCAGCATCAGTTTGACTAGTAAAACTAACTAGTGTTTAGTCCTGAATTGGTGTTTCGATTTAATTAAAAATATTTTTAATCGATCCAACCATATGGATATTATATTTATATATTAGCGATATAACCAAAGTTTCACATCAAATAGGTTTATTTGATTTGTCATTTTAACAATCAGATATCATTTGACTAGTATAGTTAAGTAGTGTTTAGACAAAAATAATTTTATTTG
This sequence comes from Apium graveolens, assembly GCF_009905375.1. Lineage (NCBI taxonomy): Eukaryota > Viridiplantae > Streptophyta > Magnoliopsida > Apiales > Apiaceae > Apium > Apium graveolens. The sequence goes on along the minus strand of NW_027418458.1, from coordinate 48,054 downwards.
TCTTGCCCTTTTAAAAGTCAAGCATCAGTTTGACGAGTGTAATTAACAAGCATCAGTTTTGTTTTTTATCAAATAAAGAATTATAAAATTCTTTTTGCGGAAAATTTATTTTTTCAAGAACTAATATTTTTTATTTGGATAATGTTTTATTCTCTCCCATATTCATAAATTCAAAATATTCACTAACATTTGAATAGGTTTTTTATAAAAATAAAATTTTGAAAAATCTTAAATACAACCGAATTCTATTGAAATATACTTTCGAAAAGGGCGGGAAATTTCCCTCACTTTTCTCGAAAATTTTAAAAGTGTAGGTAAATTTCCAGCCATTTTAAAATAAAAATTTGAACGAAATTGGTTGAATTTAGGAGTGCAAAATAAATTAGTGTGCGGAAAAATCCCTCCACTTTTTATTAGGGATAAATTCGACCGAAAAAATTTAGTCGAATATAGGGGCTAAATTCGACCATTTTAATTTCAACCGTTTTCGTTTAAAATTGGTTGTAAACGACCGTTTGAATTCGACCGAGGCCGGCCGAATTTAGTCGTGTCCAAGGAATTTTATTGCATGTGGTCGAATTTAACCCCAGTCGAATATAAATCAGTTCTATTTAACCTTGTTTTCTTGTAGTAGTGTGTTAGATATATTTGATAATGTCATGGCTAATATGTTTTGTTTAGCTTTCAGATCTTACGTGAACAGGATAAATCAGTACTTAACTGTTGATCAGTACTTATACTGGAAGTCAGGACTTAAGGATATCAGTACTTATATTATCAGGAGATAATCATCAGAAGATAGATATCAGAACTTAAGTGCTGAAGGACGATCAGAAAAGGATAGTAGCTGATTAAAGGAAAGAAGATCGAGATAAACATAAAGAGATATGCATGAAGAAGGAATTCGTGAAGAATGGAATACTTGGAAGAAAAGATATCTGATTGATATATTTTAGGAAGCAGAATTATATTCCATATCAATTAGTGATTATCTTGTAACTGTGTAGTATATAAACTACAGACATAGGGTTTACACTATAAGTGTTATCATTATTAGAAAAGATTATTCATTGTAACCCTAGCAGCTCTCGTGATATTTGTTCATCACTGAGATGGTAACAGTTCCATACTGTAACAGAGTTTATTATTTCAATAAAGTTTGTTTTCTGTTACTTAAGTTCTTAAAAGTTCGATTTGAGTGTACTATACACTGTATTCACCCCCTCTACAGTGTGTGTTGACCTAACAATTGGTATCAGAACCTATCTGTTAACTTACATACAGTTAAAGATCCAACACAATCATGTCGGACAACACAATGATTAACTATTAACTATTTCGAGTAGAAATATTAACTATTTCGAGTAGAAATATTAAGTGCTCAACACAATAATTATTTTTTATCATTAAAAGAAATAGTAAATCATAAAATAAATAAAAAAATTTAAACCTATTAAATAGATATTCCAAAAAAATTTATCTAAGTAATAGTATAAGTTACGGTTTGAAACTAATGTTTGGGGTTCTTAATAAAGGGAGTTGGTGAAAATGAATTTTTAACCACCTAATATTATGATGCTGTCCTCATAAAAAAATAAAATTTACTTCTTATTACTACCCATACATTAAGGTTGTGTTTGGTTGGGGTGAATGGAATGGAATGGATCTAATAAAAGGTAATAAATGGGAGTTGGAGGGAAGAGTTGAAAAAAAAATAGATGGACAAAATTGTTATGATAAGAATTGTGAATAAAATGGGGTTAGTAAGGAATACATCATTCCATCTCAAATTGGGGGTGTTTAATTATAATGTAGGTGGTTTGGAATGGAATGGGTGAAAGAATAATATTTTAGAAAATTTAATCATTTTTCACTTAAAATCTCATTCCATTCCATTTCATTTCATTCTCCCCAACCAAACACAACATAAGGTTTTTACCATTAAAATTTGTTTCCATCCAATTAGAAATAATATAAAACACATTTTAATATATTGCAAACAATAATTTTTAAGACTAATTGGTAAGCTGAAAATCTTTATGGCATATATTGTGACAGTCCTTGATTTTGAAATTTATGTGCTTAAAAGATTTTCAATTGTCATACTAAACTTATAATAAACAAATATTTAACAAACCTCTAATAAGTATAATATGTATTAAAAGTGAATATGTTTTTATTATTGTTATGTAAAAAGGTTGTTAACACGTATATTATCTTACATGAAACTCCAATGCAAAGTTTTTGCTTTCCTTACCACAATGAGTTTTAATATATGTGTTAAAAATAATTCATAAAAATAAATTATAGAAATTAATATAAATTTAATAACAGAGTTTTTTATGAATATGTTAAAAATAGGGTAGTTAATTTGAAACACAAATTAAAACTTCTATTTCAAATAAATTGGACTAGATTTAACTCATAATATTAACATTGAGATTAGTCTACTATATATACTATCTTACCAATAATAAATATTTTTAATAATTTTTTTTAAAAATATAATTTTTTACAACCAAGCTCAAATCTAAGAACTACATTACAATCATTAATATGTATGAAATCACATTATTTTTTAATATCTTCAAAAGTATAATGTAAATCTTAAGTGACTTGATAATTTTGATCATAATGTGTCTCTGTGTAGTACTTATGACCTTCTATCATATTTGTTCTAAACCTTTTATATCACAAGTATTTTTAATATAAATAAAAATTATTTTTTGGTATAAGATTAAAATATTTTATTATTTCAAACAAATCTTAATAAATTTGGAGTTGAATAATTAATTACTAATAATACAATCATCACTTTGAAATATGATTGACCTATTATATTTTTGATATCGTATAATATTATAAATTTCTAGTTCATCCAAATAATTAATAAACAACGTCTTATTTTAAAAAAAGTAACACATGATATTGGCGCGTGCTTAGTTATTACTTATTAGGATTTGAGTGAGCGTGAAATCAAATTTTCATGAAAATATTTAGCTCCAAATAATGGCTCCCTTGCAAAAATTTTAAAAGCAAAAGATTATTTTCCTTTTTTAATATTTTAGTATCTCCCAACTTAAATATATAATCATTCAACATATATCACTAAGGTACCTGCTTCAGAGGTTGAGGAGTTAGCTTAAGGGTTTTAAGATTTAGATTTAAGGTAACAGGTTTTAAAGAGATTCAAATATCCTCCGCCCATGGCTCTCATGATGAACGCTGAACCAAATGCCTATATTCCCCGCCATCCTAATGCTCAACGGAATGCCTATATTCCCCGCCATCCTCCTTATGAACAGGTTTTTATATATATTTCTTAAGTGATATATGAGTATTAATATATATGGATCTAACTTTTATTTTTTTCAAATGTAGATGATTAATGATGCAATATCCTCCATGGGAAGCATTCAAAGATGGAGTTGTATTGCAATAGCCAAGAACATTGAAAATAATTATAATGGTCTTCCTAAAAATTTTAGAAAGAGATTATTTGGTCAATTGAAACGACTAGTTTCTTGTGGAAAACTGGTTAGAGTGAAGAACTCATTTAAGCTTCCTCTTAGGTGATGAGGATGATGAGAAAAAATAAATAAGCTTGTATTTTTATTTTACAAATAATTATTAGTAAAAGGTTAGCAATATTTGTTCTCTTTTCTGCTTATGTTCTCAAACTCTTGATATATTAATCTATGTAAAATTTCTTTATAATTTTTAGAATTGTACTTTGTTAATAATACAAATGATGGCTAAGGTTAAATTTGAACCTTCATGAGCATTTTGAACAAAAATTATTTTCAACCCATAAACCCAAATATTTGGATCTTAACTAAAAGTGAATAACAAATGGAGAACATCTAAACTTATTTTGACACTATTAAAAACCATACTAAATGTTAACACGAGTAATTTTGTCCCACAATAGTCTAAAATATAGTAAAGTAAACTCCCCACAAAAATTATGACATAAGTTAACTTTACCAATTTCATATATCTATGTCTTAGGGATATAATTTCTAGAGTTTTAGATTTTAAAATAATATAAGCCTCCATTTTAGGTCATATATATCTTTAATAGTTTTTAAAATACATATTAACTATTTTGCAAAGTTATAAAGCATATTGGAGGATGAAAAGGGTTTTACAATTTAACAAATGGAGCAAATTGATATATGGTCCAATAATAATTACTAACTGGAGTAGAAATATTAACTATTTGGAGTAGAAATATTAAGTGCTCAACACAATGATTATTTTTTTATCGTTGAAAGAAATAGTAAATCATAAAATAAATAAAAAAATTTAAACCTATTAAATAGATATTCCAAAAAAATTTATCTAAGTAATAGTATAAGTTAGGGTTTGAAACTAATGTTTGGGGTTCTTAATAAAGGGAGTTGGTGAAAATGAATTTTTAACCACCTAACATTATGATGTTGTCCTCATAAAAAAATAAAATTTCCTTCTTTATTAACTACCCATACATTAAGGTTTTTACCATCAAAATTTGTTTTCATCCCATTAGAAATAATATAAAACACATTTTTAATATATTGCAAACAATAATTTTTAAGACTAATTGGTAAGCTCAAAATCTTTATGGCATATATTGTGACAGTCCTTGATTTTGAAATTTATGTGCTTAAAAGATTTTCAATTGTCATACTAAACTTATAATAAGCACATATTTAACAAACCTTTAATAAGTATAATATGTATTAAAAATGAATATGCTTTTATTATTGTTATGTAAAAAGGTTGTTAACAAGTATATTATCCTACATGAAACTCCAATGCAAAGTTTTTGCTTTCGTTAGCACAATGAGTTTTAATATATGTGTTAAAAATAATTCATAAAAATAAAATTATAGAAATTAATATAAATTAAATAACAGAGTTTTTTATGAATATTTTAAAAATAGGGTAGTTAATTTGAAACACAAATTAAAACTTCTATTTCAAATAAATTGGACTAGATTTAACTCATAATATTAACATTGAGATTAGTGAACTATATATACTATCTTACCAATAATAAATATTTTTAATAATTTTTTTAAAAATATAATTTTTTACAACCAAGCTCAAATCTAAGAACTACATTACAATCATTAATATGTATGAAATCACATTATTTTTTAATATCTTCAAAAGTATAATGTAAATCTTAAGTGACTTGATAATTTTGATCATAATGTGTCTCTTGTAGTACTTATGACCTTCTATCATATTTGTTCTAAACCTTTTATATCACAAGTATTTTTAATATAAATAAAAATTATTTTTTGGTATAAGATTAAAATATTTTTATTATTTCAAACAAATCTTAATAAATTTGGAGTTGAATAATTAATTACTAATAATACAATCATCACTTTGAAATATGATTGACCTATTATATTTTTGATATCGTATAATATTATAAATTTCTAGTTCATCCAAATAATTAATAAACAACGTCTTATTTTAAAAAAAGTAACACATGATATTGCGCGTGCTTAGTTATTACTTATTAGGATTTGAGTGAGCGTGAAATCAAATTTTCATGAAAATATTTAGCTCCAAATAATGGCTCCCTTGCAAAAATTTTAAAAGCAAAAGATTATTTTCCTTTTTTTAATATTTTAGTATCTCCCAACTTAAATATATAATCATTCAACATATATCACTAAGGTACCTGCTTCAGAGGTTGAGGAGTTAGCTTAAGGGTTTTAAAATTTAGATTTAAAGTAACAGGTTTTAAAGAGATTCAAATATCCTCCGCCCATGGCTCTCATGATGAACGCTGAACCAAATGCCTATATTCCCCGCCATCCTCAACAGAATGCCTATATTCCCCGCCATCCTCCTTATGAACAGGTTTTTATATATATTTCTTAAGTGATATATTAGTATTAATATATATGGATCTAACTTTTATTTTTTTCAAATGTAGATGATTAATGATGCAATATCCTCCATGGGAAGCATTCAAAGATGGAGTTGTATTGCAATAGCCAAGAACATTGAAAATAATTATAATGGTCTTCCTAAAAATTTTAGAAAGAGATTATTTGGTCAATTGAAACGACTAGTTTCTTGTGGAAAACTGGTTAGAGTGAAGAACTCATTTAAGCTTCCTCTTAGGTGATGAGGATGATGAGAAAAAATAAATAAGCTTGTATTTTTATTTCACAAATAATTATTAGTAAAAGGTTAGCAATATTTGTTCTCTTTTCTGCTTATGTTCTCAAACTCTTGATATATTAATCTATGTAAAATTTCTTTATAATTTTTAGAATTGTACTTTGTTAATAATACAAATGATGGCTAAGGTGAAATTTGAACCTTCATGAGCATTTTGAACAAAAATTATTTTCAACTCATAAACCCAAATATTTAGATCTTAACTAAAAGTGAATAACAAATGGAGAACATCTAAACTTATTTTGACACTATTAAAAACGATACTATTTGTTAACAGAGTAATTTTGTCCCACAATAGTCTAAAATATAGTAAAGCAAACTCCCCACAAAAACTGTGACATATGTTAACTTTGCCAATTTCATATATCTATGTGTTAGGGATATAATTTCTAGAGTTTTAGATTTTAAAATAATATAAGCCTCCATTTTTTGTCATATATATCTTTAATATTTTCTTAAAATACATATTAACTATTTTACAAAGTTATAAATCATATTGAAGGATGAAAAGGGTTTTACAATTTAACAAATGGACCAAATTGATATATGGTCCAAAAATAATTACTTACTGGAGTAGAAATATTAACTATTTGGAGTAGAAATATTAACTGCTCAACACAATGATTATTTTTTTATCATTGAAAGAAATAGTAAATCATAAAATAAATAAAAAAATTTAAACATATTAAATAGATATTCCAAAATAATTTATCTAAGTAATACTATAAGTTATGCTTTGAAACTAATGTTTGGGGTTCTTAATAAAGGGATTTGGTGAAAATGAATTTTTAACCACCTAACATTATGATGTTGTCCTCATAAAAAAATAAAATTTCCTTCTTTATTAACTTCCCATACATTAAGGTTTTTACCATTAAAATTTGTTTCCATCCAATTAGAAATAATATAAAACACATTTTTAATATATTGCAAACAATAATTTTTAAGACTAATTGGTAAGCTCAAAATCTTTATGGCATATATTGTGACAGTCCTTGATTTTGAAATTTATGTGCTTAAAAGATTTTCAATTGTCATACTAAACTTATAATAAGCAAATATTTAACAAACCTCTAATAAGTATAATATGTATTAAAAGTGAATATGTTTTTATTATTGTTATGTAAAAAGGTTGTTAACACGTATATTATCTTACATGAAACTCCAATGCAAAGTTTTTGCTTTCCTTACCACAATGAGTTTTAATATATGTGTTAAAAATAATTCATAAAAATTAAATTATAGAAATTAATATAAATTAAATAACAGAGTTTTTTATGAATATGTTAAAAATAGGGTAGTTAATTTGAAACACAAATTAAAACTTCTATTTCAAATAAATTGGACTAGATTTAACTCATAATATTAACATTGAGATTAGTCTACTATATATACTATCTTACCAATAATAAATATTTTTAATAATTTTTTTTAAAAATATAATTTGTTACAACCAAGCTCAAATCTAAGAACTACATTACAATCATTAATATGTATGAAATCACATTATTTTTTAATATCTTCAAAGGTATAATGTAAATCTTAAGTGACTTGATAATTTTGATCATAATGTGTCTCGTGTAGTACTTATGACCTTCTATCATATTTGTTCTAAACCTTTTATATCACAAGTATTTTTAATATAAATAAAAATTATTTTTTGGTATAAGATTAAAATATTTTTATTATTTCAAACAAATCTTAATAAATTTGGAGTTGAATAATTAATTACTAATAATACAATCATCACTTTGAAATATGATTGACCTATTATATTTTTGATATCGTATAATATTATAAATTTCTAGTTCATCCAAATAATTAATAAACAACGTCTTATTTTAAAAAAAGTAACACATGATATTGGCGCGTGCTTAGTTATTACTTATTAGGATTTGAGTGAGCGTGAAATCAAATTTTTATGAAAATATTTAGCTCCAAATAATGGCTCCCTTGTAAAAATTTTAAAAGCAAAAGATTATTTTCTTTTTTTAATATTTTAGTATCTCCCAACTTAAATATATAATCATTCAACATATATCACTAAGGTACCTGCTTCAGAGGTTGAGGAGTTAGCTTAAGGGTTTTAAGATTTAGATTTAAGGTAACAGGTTTTAAAGAGATTCAAATATCCTCCGCCCATGGCTCTCATGATGAACGCTGAACCAAATGCCTATATTCCCCGCCATCCTAATGCTCAACGGAATGCCTATATTCCCCGCCATCCTCCTTATGAACAGGTTTTTATATATATTTCTTAAGTGATATATGAGTATTAATATATATGGATCTAACTTTTATTTTTTTCAAATGTAGATGATTAATGATGCAATATCCTCCATGGGAAGCATTCAAAGATGGAGTTGTATTGCAATAGCCAAGAACATTGAAAATAATTATAATGGTCTTCCTAAAAATTTTAGAAAGAGATTATTTGGTCAATTGAAAGGACTAGTTTCTTGTGGAAAACTGGTTAGAGTGAAGAACTCATTTAAGCTTCCTCTTAGGTGATGAGGATGATGAGAAAAAATAAATAAGCTTGTATTTTTATTTCACAAATAATTATTAGTAAAAGGTTAGCAATATTTGTTCTCTTTTCTGCTTATGTTCTCAAACTCTTGATATATTAATCTATGTAAAATTTCTTTATAATTTTTAGAATTGTACTTTGTTAATAATACAAATGATGGCTAAGGTGAAATTTGAACCTTCATGAGCATTTTGAACAAAAATTATTTTCAACTCATAAACCCAAATATTTAGATCTTAACTAAAAGTGAATAACAAATGGAGTACATCTAAACTTATTTTGACACTATTAAAAACGATACTATTTGTTAACACGAGTAATTTTGTCCCACAATAGTCTAAAATATAGTAAAGCAAACTCCCCACAAAAACTGTGACATATGTTAACTTTACCAATTTCATATATCTATGTGTTAGGGATATAATTTCTAGAGTTTTAGATTTTAAAATAATATAAGCCTCCATTTTTGGTCATATATATCTTTAATATTTTCTTAAAATACATATTAACTATTTTCAAAGTTATAAATCATATTGAAGGATGAAAAGGGTTTTACAATTTAACAAATGGACCAAATTGATATATGGTCCAAAAATAATTACTTACTGGAGTAGAAATATTAACTATTTGGAGTAGAAATATTAACTGCTCAACACAATGATTATTTTTTTATCATTGAAAGAAATAGTAAATCATAAAATAAATAAAAAAAATTTAAACATATTAAATAGATATTCCAAAATAATTTATCTAAGTAATATTATAAGTTATGCTTTGAAACTAATGTTTGGGGTTCTTAATAAAGGGATTTGGTGAAAATGAATTTTTAACCACCTAACATTATGATGTTGTCCTCATAAAAAAATAAAATTTCCTTCTTTATTAACTTCCCATACATTAAGGTTTTTACCATTAAAATTTGTTTCCATCCAATTAGAAATAATATAAAACACATTTTTAATATATTGGAAACAATAATTTTTAAGACTAATTGGTAAGCTCAAAATCTTTATGGCATATATTGTGACAGTCCTTGATTTTGAAATTTATGTGCTTAAAAGATTTTCAATTGTCATACTAAACTTATAATAAGCAAATATTTAACAAACCTCTAATAAGTATAATATGTATTAAAAGTGAATATGTTTTTATTATTGTTATGTAAAAAGGTTGTTAACACGTATATTATCTTACATGAAACTCCAATGCAAAGTTTTTGCTTTCCTTACCACAATGAGTTTTAATATATGTGTTAAAAATAATTCATAAAAATTAAATTATAGAAATTAATATAAATTAAATAACAGAGTTTTTTATGAATATGTTAAAAATAGGGTAGTTAATTTGAAACACAAATTAAAACTTCTATTTCAAATAAATTGGACTAGATTTAACTCATAATATTAACATTGAGATTAGTCTACTATATATACTATCTTACCAATAATAAATATTTTTAATAATTTTTTTAAAAAATATAATTTGTTACAACCAAGCTCAAATCTAAGAACTACATTACAATCATTAATATGTATGAAATCACATTATTTTTTAATATCTTCAAAGGTATAATGTAAATCTTAAGTGCACTTGATAATTTTGATCATAATGTGTCTAGTGTAGTACTTATGACCTTCTATCATATTTGTTCTAAACCTTTTATATCACAAGTATTTTTAATATAAATAAAAATTATTTTTTGGTATAAGATTAAAATATTTTTATTATTTCAAACAAATCTTAATAAATTTGGAGTTGAATAATTAATTACTAATAATACAATCATCACTTTGAAATATGATTGACCTATTATATTTCTGATATCGTATAATATTATAAATTTCTAGTTCATCCAAATAATTAATAAACAACGTCTTATTTTAAAAAAAGTAACACATGATATTGGTGCGTGCTTAGTTATTACTTATTAGGATTTGAGTGAGCGTGAAATAAAATTTTAATGAAAATATTTAGCTCCAAATAATGGCTCCCTTGTAAAAATTTTAAAAGCAAAAGATTATTTTCTTTTTTTAATATTTTAGTATCTCCCAACTTAAATATATAATAATTCAACATATATCACTAAGGTACCTGCTTCAGAGGTTGAGGAGTTAGCTTAAGGGTTTTAAGATTTAGATTTTAGGTAATAGGTTTTAAAGAGATTCAAATATCCTCCGCCCATGGCTCTCATGATGAACGCTGAACCAAATGCCTACATTTCCCGCCATCCTAATGCTCAACGGAATGCCTATATTCCCCGCCATCCTCCTTATGAACAGGTTTTTATATATATTTCTTAAGTGATATATGAGTATTAATATATACGGATCTAACTTTTATTTTTTTCAAATGTAGATGATTAATGATGCAATATCCTCCATTGGAAGCATTCAAAGATGTAGTTGTATTGCAATAGCCAAGAACATTGAAAATAATTATAATGGTGTTCCTAAAAATTTTAGAAAGAGATTATTTGGTCAATTGAAACGACTAGTTTCTTGTGGAAAAGTGGTTAGAGTGAAGAACTCATTTAAGCTTGCTCTTAGGTGACGAGGATGATGAGAAAAAATAAATAAGCTTGTATTTTTATTTCACAAATAATTATTAGTAAAAGGTTAGCAATATTTGTTCTCTTTTGTGCTTATGTTCTCAAACTCTTGATATATTAATCTATGTAAAATTTCTTTATAATTTTTAGAATTGTACTTTGTTAATAATACAAATGATGGCTAAGGTGAAATTTGAACCTTCATGAGCATTTTGAACAAAAATTATTTTCAACTCATAAACCCAAATATTTAGATCTTAACTAAAAGTGAATAACAAATGGAGAACATTTAAACTTATTTTGACACTATTAAAAACATACTATTTGTTAACACAAGTAATTTTGTCCCACAATAGTCTAAAATATAGTAAAGCAAACTCCCCACAAAAACTGTGACATATGTTAACTTTACCAATTTCATATATCTATGTGTTAGGGATATAATTTCTAGAGTTTTAGATTTTAAAATAATATAAGCCTCCATTTTTGGTCATATATATCTTTAATATTTTCTTAAAATACATATTAACTATTTTGCAAAGTTATAAATCATATTGAAGGATGAAAAGGGTTTTATAATTTAACAAATGGACCAAATTGATATATGGTCCAAAAATAATTACTTACTGGAGTAGAAATATTAACTATTTGGAGTAGAAATATTAACTGCTCAACACAAAGATTATTTTTTTATCATTGAAAGAAATAGTAAATCATAAAATAAATAACAAAATTTAAACATATTAAATAGATATTCCAAAATAATTTATCTAAGTAATACTATAAGTTATGCTTTGAAGCTAATGTTTGGGGTTCTTAATAAAGGATTTGGTGAAAATGAATTTTTAACCACCTAACATTATGATGTTGTCCTCATAAAAAAATAAAATTTCCTTCTTTATTAACTTCCCATACATTAAGGTTTTTACCATTAAAATTTGTTTCCATCCAATTAGAAATAATATAAAACACAATTTTTAATATATTGCAAACAATAATTTTTAAGACTAATTGGTAAGCTCAAAATCTTTATGGCATATATTGTGACAGTCCTTGATTTTGAAATTTATGTGCTTAAAAGATTTTCAATTGTCATACTAAACTTATAATAAGCAAATATTTAACAAACCTCTAATAAGTATAATATGTATTAAAAGTGAATATGTTTTTATTATTGTTATGTAAAAAGGTTGTTAACACGTATATTATCTTACATGAAACTCCAATGCAAAGTTTTTGCTTTCCTTACCACAATGAGTTTTAATATATGTGTTAAAAATAATTCATAAAAATTAAATTATAGAAATTAATATAAATTAAATAACAGAGTTTTTTATGAATATGTTAAAAATAGGGTAGTTAATTTGAAACACAAATTAAAACTTCTATTTCAAATAAATTGGACTAGATTTAACTCATAATATTAACATTGAGATTAGTCTACTATATATACTATCTTAACAATAACAAATATTTTTAATAATTTTTTTTAAAAATATAATTTTTTACACCCAAGCTCAAATCTAAGAACTACATTACAATCATTAATATGTATGAAATCACATTATTTTTTAATATCTTCAAAAGTATAATGTAAATCTTAAGTGACTTGATAATTTTGATCATAATGTGTCTTGTGTAGTACTTATGACTTTCTATCATATTTGTTCTAAACCTTTTATATCACAAGTATTTTTAATATAAATAAAAATTATTTTTTGGTATAAGATTAAAATATTTTTATTATTTCAAACAAATCTTAATAAATTTGGAGTTGAATAATTAATTACTAATAATACAGTCATCACTTTGAAATATGATTGACCTATTATATTTTTGATATCGTATAATATTATAAATTTCTAGTTCATCCAAATAATTAATAAACAACGTCTTATTTTAAAAAAAGTAACACATGATATTGGGCGTGCTTAGTTATTACTTATTAGGATTTGAGTGAGCGTGAAATCAAATTTTCATGAAAATATTTAGCTCCAAATAATGGCTCCCTTGCAAAAATTTTAAAAGCAAAAGATTATTTTCCTTTTTTTAATATTTTAGTATCTCCCAACTTAAATATATAATCATTCAACATATATCACTAAGGTACCTGCTTCAGAGGTTGAGGAGTTAGCTTAAGGGTTTTAAGATTTAGATTTAAGGTAACAGGTTTTAAAGAGATTCAAATATCCTCCGCCCATGGCTCTCATGATGAACGCTGAACCAAATGCCTATATTCCCCGTCATCCTAATGCTCAACGGAATGCCTATATTCCCCGCCATCCTCCTTATGAACAGGTTTTTATATATATTTCTTAAGTGATATATGAGTATTAATATATATGGATCTAACTTTTATTTTTTTTAAATGTAGATGATTAATGATGCAATATCCTCCATGGGAAGCATTCAAAGATGGAGTTGTATTGCAATAGCCAAGAACATTGAAAATAATTATAATGGTCTTCCTAAAAATTTTAGAAAGAGATTATTTGGTCAATTGAAACACTAGTTTCTTGTGGAAAACTGGTTAGAGTGAAGAACTCATTTAAGTTCCTCTTACGTGATGAGGATGATGAGAAAAAATAAATAAGCTTGTATTTTTATTTCACAAATAATTATTAGTAAAAGGTTAGCAATATTTGTTCTCTTTTCTGCTTATGTTCTCAAACTCTTGATATATTAATCTATGTAAAATTCTTTATAATTTTTAGAATTGTACTTTGTTAATAATACAAATGATGGCTAAGGTTAAATTTGAACCTTCATGAGCATTTTGAACAAAAATTATTTTCAACCCATAAATCCAAATATTTAGATCTTAACTAAAAGTGAATAACAAATGGAGAATATCTAAACTTTTTGACACTATTAAAAATCATACTAAATGTTAACACGAGTAATTTTATCCCACAATAGTCTAAAATATAGTAAAGTAAACTCCCCACAAAAATTATGACATAAGTTAACTTTACCAATTTCATATATCTATGTCTTAGGGATATAATTTCTAGAGTTTTAGATTTTAAAATAATATAAGCCTCCATTTTAGGTCATATATATCTTTAATATTTTTTAAAATACATATTAACTATTTTGCAAAGTTATAAAGCATTTTGGAGGATGAAAAGGGTTTTACAATTTAACAAATGGAGCAAATTGATATATGGTCCAATAATATTTACTAACTGGAGTAGAAATATTAACTATTTCGAGTAGAAATATTAACTATTTCGAGTAGAAATATTAAGTGCTCAACACAATGATTATTTTTTTATCATTGAAAGAAATAGTAAATCATAAAATAAATAAAAAAATTTAAACCTATTAAATAGATATTCCAAAAAAATTTATCTAAGTAATAGTATAAGTTACGGTTTGAAACTAATGTTTGGGGTTCTTAATAAAGGGAGTTGGTGAAAATGAATTTCTTTGCTTTGTGAGTACTTCTAATTTGCTTGCCTAATTGGCATGCCGAACACACCTCAGTCTTGACATACTTGATTTTGGGTAAACCTTTGACTAGCTTCTTCTTTGAAAGCTTGTTAAGTAAGTCCATGTGAGCATGACCCAATCTTCTATGCCAAACATAAGGATCAGTGTCTATTGCAGCAAGACAACAAGCTGTTTTCTGTAACTCAAAGTCCAAAATATATATATTTCCTTCCCTTCTAGCAACTAGGGGGACTTTGTTAGTACCAATAGTAATAATACACTTATCAATACCAAAGTTAACAGTATGACCATCATCATATAACTGACTTATGCTAAGCAAATTATATTTAAGGCCTTTAACATATTGAACTTTATCAATTGAAATGAGTTTATTACCTATTTTACCTTTTCCAAGAATTTGAAGAGTTTTGCTATCACCAATAGTCACTCTTCCACCCTTTTTCATCTGAAGACTCAATAATTGTGTTTTGTCTCCACTCATATGTCTAGTACATCCGCTATCTAAGATCCATTGAGTTGATTTGACTCGAGCGGCAAGACACATCTACAAAACAAATAAAACAACTCAACCTTTTGGTACCCAAAGTTTATTGGGTCCGACATGGTTAGAAGATAAAACATATAGAACATGTAAATCAGATTTCTTTATCCATTTTTGGATAAATCTAGGTGATTTAACTCTGCCAGCCTGATGATGGTAAGCTGTCTTTGTTCTGCCATTCTGATCATAGTAAGCTGTTTTCTGTTTGTTTCCTCCATGGTATGATTTTTGTCCATTCTGAACTTTGCAATGTTTTTCAAGATGCCCTTTCTTTCCACATCTGTTGTATATCTTCCAAGGCATAGCATAATCATAGGGTATGCCATGTTTTCCTTCATATCTTAGAGCTTTGTCCTTCTTGTTCGCATTCATTCCAATTCCTTCTCTGACCAATGGAATATTTGTGTTGTTCATCATAGATTTGAGACTTTCTTCTCCTTGAACAAACGATCCCATGCCCTTTTTCAGATCCTCAACTTCCTTTGTGAGCAGATCAATCTTTTCAGCTTGCTCACTTATGATTTCAGCTTGCTGAGATGGTTCTTCTGCTTGATTTGAAGGTGTTGCATCTATTGATTCTCTGAGTTTGAACAACTCCAAACATTCATCCCTTGCTTCAATCTCCTTCTTTAACTCTGTGATCTCCATTAATTGAGTCTTGTTTCTTTTGAGGAGAATTATGTTGAAGTTTTCCACATGACTAACTTTAGCTTGAAGATCCTTGATTTCAGCCTCTTTGTCAGCTTGTGTAGGTACCTTCTTGTCAATCCAAGTATCTACTTTGCTCATCAAATCTTGAACCATAGTCTTGAGATAATTATTCTTCTCTTTTAGCTTGCTATTTTCAGCTTTAAGAGAATAATATTCACCCATAGATACATTCTTACATTCCTGTATAGTTATTGGTTCCAAAACAATATTTTCAGAAGATAAATTATATTTACAAGAGTTTACCTCACTCTGATCTTCGTCTGAATCACTTTCTAGGTATCCACTTTCTGAATTTCCTCGAACAGAATCATCATCAAGTCCAACTAGGGCAAGATTGACCATGTCTCCACTTGAATCATCACTAGAAACCGAGTCATCATCACTCCAAGTCATTAGAGCTTTAGCTTTCTTCTTATCCTTGAAGACAGTTTGCTGTTTTGACTTCAATTTATAGCAGTCCCGCTTATAATGGCCTGGCTTTCCACATTCAAAGCATGTCTGATCTTTAGAATCCTTGTTGGGCTTCTTGTTGTTGGAAAATCTGCCTTTATCTCTTTTCAGCTTGTTCTTCTTCTCGATCATCTTTCTGATCTTCCTGGATATTAAAGCTAGTTCTTCGTCTGACTCATCTTCAGATTCCAGTAAGCTATCATTAGTGTGAAGAGCTAATTGCTTCATTTGAGCAACTGGAGCTTGCATAGAACTTGATTGGCTTTCCTTGATTTTGCTTTCAAATTGTTCCAATTCTGCAAAAACAGCCAATTGATCCATAGTATCTATAGTTGGAGAGGATTCTAGAGCTGTTACCTTTGGTTCATAGATAAATGGCACAGCACTAAGTATCTTCATATTGATTTCCTCTTGTGGGATATGTTTGCCAAGCTGCTTTAAGGCATTCAGATTTATCTGGAATCTAGCTTGACTTTCTCGAATAGTTTCTCCGTCTTGAAGCTTGAAATTTCCAAACTCATTCATTAGTTTACTCAATTTCACCTTTCTTAAACTCTTGGATCCTTCGTGATACAATTCCAGAGTATCCCATATCTCTTTAGCTGATTTGCATGAAGAGACTTTATCACATTCACTAGGACATAACCCATTCATGAGAGAATTCCTAGCCTTTCCATTGAAGTTGTATTTGATTAGTTCAGCCTCTATGAGATCATCAACGTCTTTCACTTTGCCTTCTTTGTCCTTGAACTTAAAAGGACCCTTCTGAACAACTCTCAAAGCTAGTGGCTCCCTGGATAGATACACTTCCATGCGACCTTTCCACCAGTTATAGTTTTCTGTACCAAGCAAGAGAGGTGCTCGGTAATCTGAGGTTCCTTCGGGATATTTGTAAGCCATTTTGATCGAATACTATTCCTGTTACAGAAAGATTAGTATACCAAAGCTCTGACACCAAACTGAAATTACACCTAGAGGGGGGTGAATAGGTGATTATGGCTAACTAGGATTACTTTTAAATTTTACCCGATAATAGCTTACTGAGATTTTATCAACTGAACTATAATCTGACAATGATAGTAAGCTGAGATGACTAAATGCAATGCAGAAAATAATGTGTAGGAAAGTAAATAGAACACACAAGAATTTTAGCCAGGTTCGACCCCTAAGCCCCTATGGTCTACGTCCTGGTCCCTTACCAACTTGGTAAGAGAATATATTATTGATCAATGAAGGTTACAACTACAAGATACAACAATATATCTCCCTTTATCCTAGCTGCTGATAATGGCTTGCTGAAACCCTGTTTAAGAACCTACTCTCTAAGTACTATACTACCCCGTAGTACAAACTCCTCTAGCAAGTACCACTAAACCCTTGTTTCCCTAGCCAACTTATCTAGCAACTAATCAATACAATTTGAACAATACAAATCAATGATAAAGTTTACAACTCAAACTATAAACTCTCTTCAAGATAAAACACGTGGATATATTTAGAGCTTGAGAGTATTTTAAAATCAATAAAGATCAGGAGTTGTATGTGTTCTTGCTTGCAAAAGTCGTCTTTTATAAAACTGCAAGAAAACCTCTTATATAACCACACATTAACGTTTGAAAACAGCCTCAACAAATTACAACGGCTAGAATCCAATTCTACCGTGTAAGATCGTTGGGATGGTTTCCAACGTTCATGTGTACGTTAGATAGAAGAGAAAGAAAGATGTCCAACGTACAGAAAATATCTCTTCTATTTAGTAGAGGATAAAACGTTTTAATAAGAAGATAAGAGAAAGAGTTTGAAAGAGAAACAAACTCCTATTCTTTAGGAAATCATTTTGAATGATTAAAAACGATTTATAATTGAGCTCTATATATATAATGCACGTATATTATATTAGGGAAGTCCTTACAACTGATATATATGAAGATCCTATAAAATCTCCATGAAATTCGACTTCCTTGTTGAATCTGGACTGCGCATCTTGGCTTGCTGTTATTCTGACATAGTTGATCATAGCTTGCTGAAATAGATTACTGTCTTATGATAGCTTTGCTGTCATGATACTTAAACATCAATGACATTAAGCTATTATATCCTGCAAACATTCTCAAATAACAACATGATGGCTTGTTGTGTTGTGATCATCAAAACAAAGGAGTTACAAAATTAAAACTTCAATTTCAAATAAATTGGACTAGATTTAACTCATAATATTAACATTGAGATTAGTCTACTATATATACTATCTTACCAATAATAAATATTTTTAATAATTTTTTTTAAAAATATAATTTTTTACACCAAACTCAAATCTAAGAACTACATTACAATCATTAATATGTATGAAATCACATTATTTTTTAATATCTTCAAAAGTATAATGTAAATCTTAAGTGACTTGATAATTTTGATCATAATGTGTCTCGGGTAGTACTTATGACCTTCTATCATATTTGTTCTAAACCTTTTATATCACAAGTATTTTTAATATAAATAAAAATTATTTTTTGGTATAAGATTAAAATATTTTTATTATTTCAAACAAATATTAATAAATTTGGAGTTGAATAATTAATTACTAATAATACAATCATCACTTTGAAATATGATTGACCTATTATATTTTTGATATGGTATAATATTATAAATTTCTAGTTCATCCAAATAATTAATAAACAACGTCTTATTTTAAAAAAAGTAACACATGATATTGGCGCGTGCTTAGTTATTACTTATTAGGATTTGAGTGAGCGTGAAATCAAATTTTCATGAAAATATTTAGCTCCAAATAATGGCTCCCTTGCAAAAATTTTAAAAGTAAAAGATTATTTTCCTTTTTTTAATATTTTAGTATCTCCCAACTTAAATATATAATCATTCAACATATATCACTAAGGTACCTGAGGTTGAGGAGTTAGCTTAAGGGTTTTAAGATTTAGATTTAAGGTAACAGGTTAAAGAGATTCAAATATCCTCCGCCCATGGCTCTCATGATGAACGCTGAACCAAATGCCTATATTCCCCGCCATCCTAATGCTCAAGGGAATGCCTATATTCCCGGCCATCCTCCTTATGAACAGGTTTTTATATATATTTCTTAAGTGATATATGAGTATTAATATATATGGATCTAACTTTTATTTTTTTCAAATATAGATGATTAATGATGCAATATCCTCCATGGGAAGCATTTAAAGATGGAGTTGTATTGCAATAGCCAAGAACATTGAAAATAATTATAATGGTCTTCCTAAAAGTTTTAGAAAGAGATTATTTGGTCAATTGAAACGACTAGTTTCTTGTGGAAAACTCGTTAGAGTGAAGAACTCATTTAAGCTTCCTCTTAGGTGATGAGGATGATGAGAAAAAATAAATAAGCTTGTATTTTTATTTCACAAATAATTATTAGTAAAAGGTTAGCAATATTTGTTCTCTTTTGTGCTTATGTTCTCAAACTCTTGATATATTAATCTATGTAAAATTTCTTTATAATTTTTAGAATTGTACTTTGTTAATAATACAAATGATGGCTAAGGTGAAATTTGAACCTTCACTGAGCATTATGAACAAAAAATATTTTCAACTCATAAACCCAAATATTTAGATCTTAAATAAAAGTGAATAACAAATGGAGAACATCTAAACTTATTTTAACACTATTAAAAACGATACTATTTGTTAACACTAATAATTTTGTCCACAATAGTCTAAAATATAGTAAAGCAAACTCCCCACAAAAACTGTGACATATGTTAACTTTACCAATTTCATATATCTAACACAGATTTACCCTTTCCCGGCCGGCTGATATAATTTCTAGAGTTTTAGATTTTAAAATAATATAAGCCTCCATTTTTGGTCATATATATCTTTAATATTTTCTTAAAATACATATTAACTATTTTACAAAGTTATAAATCATATTGAAGGATGAAAAGGGTTTTACAATTTAACAAATGGACCAAATTGATATATGGTCCAAAAATAATTACTTACTGGAGTAGAAATATTAACTATTTGGAGTAGAAATATTAACTGCTCAACACAATGATTATTTTTTTATCATTGAAAGAAATAGTAAATCATAAAATAAATAAAAAAATTTAAACATATTAAATAGATATTCCAAAATAATTTATCTAAGTAATACTATAAGTTATGCTTTGAAACTAATGTTTGGGGTTCTTAATAAACGGATTTGGTGAAAATGAATTTTTAACCACCTAACATTATGATGTTGTCCTCATAAAAAATTAAAATTTCCTTCTTTATTAACTTCCCATACATTAAGGTTTTTACCATTAAAATTTGTTTCCATCCAATTAGAAATAATATAAAACACATTTTTAATATATTGCAAACAATAATTTTTAAGACAAATTGGTAAGCTCAAAATCTTTATGGCATATATTGTGACAATCCTTGATTTTGAAATTTATGTGCTTAAAAGATTTTCAATTGTCATACTAAACTTATAATAAGCAAATATTTAACAAACCTCTAATAAGTATAATATGTATTAAAAGTGAATATGTTTTTATTATTGTTATGTAAAAAGGTTGTTAACACGTATATTATCTTACATGAAACTCCAATGCAAAGTTTTTGCTTTCCTTACCACAATGAGTTTTAATATATGTGTTAAAAATAATTCATAAAAATTAAATTATAGAAACTAATATAAATTAAATAACAGAGTTTTTTATGAATATGTTAAAAATAGGGTAGTTAATTTGAAACACAAATTAAAACTTCTATTTCAAATAAATTGGACTAGATTTAACTCATAATATTAACATTGAGATTAGTCTACTATATATACTATCTTACCAATAATAAATATTTTTAATAATTTTTTTTAAAAATATAATTTTTTACACCCAAGCTCAAATCTAAGAACTACATTACAATCATTAATATGTATGAAATCACATTATTTTTTAATATCTTCAAAAGTATAATGTAAATCTTAAGTGACTTGATAATTTTGATCATAATGTGTCTCCTTTAGTACTTATGACCTTCTATCTTATTTGTTCTAAACCTTTTATATCACAAGTATTTTTAATATAAATAAAAATTATTTTTTGGTATAAGATTAAAATATTTTTATTATTTCAAACAAATCTTAATAAATTTGGAGTTGAATAATTAATTACTAATAATACAATCATCACTTTGAAATATGATTGACCTATTATATTTTTGATATCGTATAATATTATAAATTTCTAGTTCATCCAAATAATTAATAAACAACGTCTTATTTTAAAAAAGTAACACATGATATTGGCGCGTGCTTAGTTATTACTTATTAGGATTTGAGTGAGCGTGAAATCAAATTTTCATGAAAATATTTAGCTCCAAATAATGGCTCCCTTGCAAAAATTTTAAAAGCAAAAGATTATTTTCCTTTTTTTAATATTTTAGTATCTCCCAACTTAAATATATGATCATTCAACATATATCACTAAGGTACCTGCTTCAGAGGTTGAGGAGTTAGCTTAAGGGTTTTAAGATTTAGATTTAAGGTAACAGGTTTTAAAGAGATTCAAATATCCTCCGCCCATGGCTCTCATGATGAACGCTGAACCAAATGCCTATATTCCCCGCCATCCTAATGCTCAACGGAATGCCTATATTCCCCCCATCCTCCTTATGAACAGGTTTTTATATATATTTCTTAAGTGATATATGAGTATTAATATATATGGATCTAACTTTTATTTTTTTCAAATGTAGATGATTAATGATGCAATATCCTCCATGGGAAGCATTCAAAGATGGAGTTGTATTGTAATAGCCAAGAACATTGAAAATAATTATAATGGTCTTCCTAAAAATTTTAGAAAGAGATTATTTGGTCAATTGAAACGACTAGTTTCTTGTGGAAAACTGGTTAGAGTAAAGAACTCATTTAAGCTTCCTCTTAGGTGATGAGGATGATGACAAAAAATAAATAAGCTTGTATTTTTATTTCACAAATAATTATTAGTAAAAGGTTAGCAATATTTGTTCTCTTTTCTGCTTATGTTCTCAAACTCTTGATATATTAATCTATGTAAAGTTTCTTTATAATTTTTAGAATTGTACTTTGTTAATAATACAAATGATGGCTAAGGTGAAATTTGAACCTTCATGAGCATTTTGAACAAAAATTATTTTCAACTCATAAACCCAAATATTTAGATCTTAACTAAAAGTGAATAACAAATGGAGAACATCTAAACTTATTTTGACACTATTAAAAACGATACTATTTGTTAACACGAGTAATTTTGTCCCACAATAGTCTAAAATATAGTAAAGCAAACTCCCCACAAAAACTGTGACATATGTTAACTTTACCAATTTCATATATCTATGTGTTAGGGATATAATTTCTAGAGTTTTAGATTTTAAAATAATATAAGCCTCCATTTTTGGTCATATATATCTTTAAAATTTTCTTAAAATACAGATTAACTATTTTGCAAAGTTATAAATCATATTGAAGGATGAAAAGGGTTTTACAATTTAACAAATGGACCAAATTGATATATGGTCCAAAAATAATTACTTACTGGAGTAGAAATATTAATTATTTGGAGTAGAAATATTAACTGCTCAACACAATGATTATTTTTTTATCATTGAAAGAAATAGTAAATCATAAAATAAATAAAAAAATTTAAACATATTAAATAGATATTCCAAAATAATTTATCTATGTAATACTATAAGTTATGCTTTGAAACTAATGTTTGGGGTTCTTAATAAAGGGATTTGGTGAAAATGAATTTTTAACCACCTAACATTATGATGTTGTCCTCATAAAAAATAAAATTTCCTTCTTTATTAACTTCCCATACATTGAGGTTTTTACCATTAAAATTTGTTTCCATCCAATTAGAAATAATATAAAACACATTTTTAATATATTGCAAACAATAATTTTTAAGACTAATTGGTAAGCTCAAAATCTTTATGGCATATATTGTGACAGTCCTTGATTTTGAAATTTATGTGCTTTAAAGATTTTCAATTGTCATACTAAACTTATAATAAGCAAATATTTAACAAACCTCTAATAAGTATAATATGTATTAAAAGTGAATATGTTTTTATTATTGTTATGTAAAAAGGTTGTTAATGAAATTACACCTAGAGGGGGGTGAATAGGTGATTATGGCTAACTAGGATTACTTTTAAATTTTACCCGATAATAGCTTACTGAGATTTTATCAACTGAACTATAACTGACAATGATAGTAAGCTGAGATGACTAAATGCAATGCAGAAAATAATGTGCAGGAAAGTAAATAGAACACACAAGAATTTTAGCCAGGTTCGACCCCTAAGCCCCTATGGTCTACGTCCTGGTCCCTTACCAACTTGGTAAGAGAATATATTATTGATCAATGAAGGTTACAACTACAAGATACAACAATATATCTCCTTTTATCCCAGCTGCTGATAATGGCTTGCTGAAACCCTGTTTAAGAACCTGCTCTCTAAGTACTATACTACCCCGTAGTACAAACTCCTCTAGCAAGTACCACTAAACCCTTGTTTCCCTAGCCAACTTATCCAGCAACTAATCAATACAATTTGAACAATACAAATCAATGATAAAGTTTACAACTCAAACTATAAACTCTCTTCAAGATAAAACACGTGGATATATTTAGAGCTTGAGGGTATTTTGAAATCAATAAAGATCAGGAGTTGTATGTGTTCTTGCTTGCAAAAGTCGTCTTTTATAAAACTGCAAGAAAACCTCTTATATAGCACACATTAACGTTTGAAAATAGCCTCAACAAATTACAACGGCTAGAATCCAATTCTACCGTGTAAGATCGTTGGGATGGTTTTTCCAACGTTCATGTGTACGTTAGATAGAAGAGAAACACAGAAGTCCAACGTTCAGAAAATATCTCTTCTATTATGTAGAGGATAAAATGTTTTAATAAGAAGATAGGAGAAAGAGTTTGAAAGAGAAACAAACTCCTATTCTTTAGGAAATCAATTTGAATGATTAAAAACAATTTATAATTGAGCTCTATATATATAATGCACGTATATTTATTAGAGAAGTCCTTACCACTGATATATATGAAGATCCTATAAAATCTCCATGAAATTCGACTTCCTTGTTGAATCTGGACTGTGCATCTTAGCTTGCTGTTATTCTGACACTCGTGATCATAGCTTGCTGAAATAGATTACTGTCTTATGATAGCTTGCTGTCATGATACTTAAAGAGCAATGACATTAAGCTGTTATATCCTGCAAACATTCTCAAATAACAACATGATGGCTGGTTGTGTTGTGATCATCAAAACTAAGGAGTTACAATCTCCCCCTTTTTGATGATTTCACACATTTAGGAGAATAAAAACTCCCCCTAAAACTATGCATATCTCAAAATATAAAATAAAACTAAAGATATCACAGTTAGCATAATAAGCTTTTAATTGTAAGAACAATTAAACATATTTCAAATATTAGAAGCATCAGCATAACCAAGTCTTAAACCAAACCAACCATCAACAAGTTTTACCACACCAAATAAACAGATAAAAAACAAATCAAGTACCAGATCAGATGCAGCAAGTCTTAAGAAAAACATAGATACTTCAACAAAAACTAAATCACTTAAAAGAAATTAAATTCTACTAAGTTCTCCCCCTTATATCATCAAAAACAGATTAGTCTTCCTGAGCAAAATTGACAGCTGCATTCTCTTTTGGTGAAAGAAACTCATCTTGCTTCTCCTGTTGTTCCAAGTCTTCAGCAGCATCCACAAGATCATCCAAGCCAGTGTCTAAATCTGCATTTGACTGAGAAGCTGAAGGTTTCTGAACAAACATGAAGTTTAGCAAAATATCCTTTAAACCCTTAACCTCTGTCTTGAGCTGGTTGATTTGCTCAGTAGTGGCAGCAACATGACCAAACAACAAAGTATTATCATCTTGAATACCTTTTAGCAGCTGCATCATCTCAGCAGTTGGAGTAAAAGATGAAGGCTCAGCTACAGCAGGAGACTCAGGAACAATGGTAGGCAAAATCCTAACTAACTCTCCATTGTCAATTTGTAAATTTGAATGAGCTAACACTTTAGCATCCAAAACTTCTTTAACAATCACCTTAACAGCACTCTTAAGTTCAATCTTAAAGAATTCAAATACCTTGGTAAACATTAAACCATAAGGAAGTCCAATCTTTTTCTGATTAACAGCAGCAATCATATTCTTTAAAACCAGATTTGATAGATCAAAAGCCCTGCCAGCTAGAAGCATAGAAACCAGAGTAACATCTTGACAACTAAAGGTTGATTTATTCCCACCCCTAGGACAAACATTAGCCCTACAGATTTTAAACAACAAATGTGCCATAGGAGATACTTGAGTAGTGGAAGGGGGCTGAGGGTTTTCTTCAATATTATCAACAGATCCTAATAACAACTTAAACTGATCCATCACAGAGAAATCAGGGAATGACACATATCCTTTTCCAGTAAAAATATCAATCTCAGAGGGATTCTCAAACTTGATAATAGAACTTAAAATGGGAGGATTAAGCCTAATTTTCTTGTCATGCACAGTGGTAATACAGTTTCCATACTTATCTTCAATCAAATTTGCATAAAATTCACGAATTAAATCAGGATAGTAGACCTAGCCAACTTATCCAGCAACTAATCAATACAATTTGAACAATACAAATCAATGATAAAGTTTACAACTCAAACTATAAACTCTCTTCAAGATAAAACACGTGGATATATTTAGAGCTTGAGAGTATTTTGAAATCAATAAAGATCAGGAGTTGTATGTGTTCTTGCTTGCAAAAGTCGTCTTTTATAAAACTGCAAGAAAACCTCTTATATAACCACACATTAATGTTTGAAAACAGCCTCAACAAATTACAACGGCTAGAATCCAATTCTACCGTGTAAGATTGTTGGGATGGTTTTTCCAACGTTCATGTGTACGTTAGATAGAAGAGAAACACAGAAGTCCAACGTTCAGAAAATATCTCTTCTATTATGTAGAGGATAAAACGTTTTAATAAGAAGATAGGAGAAAGAGTTTGAAAGAGAAACAAACTCCTATTCTTTAGGAAATCAATTTGAATGATTAAAAATGATTTATAATTGAGCTCTATATATATAATGCACGTATATTTATTAGAGAAGTCCTTACAACTGATATATATGAAGATCCTATAAAATCTCCATGAAATTCGACTTCCTTGTTGAATGTGGACTGTGCATCTTAGCTTGCTGTTATTCTGACACTCGTGATCATAGCTTGCTGAAATAGATTACTGTCTTATGATAGCTTGCTGTCATGATAGTTAAACAGCAATGACATTAAGCTGTTATATCCTGCAAACATTCTCAAATAACAACATGATGACTTGCTGTGTTGTGATCATCAAAACTAAGGAGTTACAGTTAACACGTATATTATCTTACATGAAACTCCAATGCAAAGTTTTTGCTTTCCTTACCACAATGAGTTTTAATATATGTGTTAAAAATAATTCATATAAATTAAATTATAGAAATTAATATAAATTAAATAACAGAGTTTTTTATGAATATGTTTAAAATAGGGTAGTTAATTTGAAACACAAATTAAAACTTCTATTTCAAATAATTGGACTAGATTTAACTCATAATATTAACATTGAGATTAGTCTACTATATATACTATCTTACCAATAATAAATATTTTTAATAATTTTTTTTAAAAATATAATTTTTTACACCCAAGCTCAAATCTAAGAACTACATTACAATCATTAATATGTATGAAATCACATTATTTTTTAATATCTTCAAAAGTATAATGTAAATCTTAAGTGACTTGATAATTTTGATCATAATGTGTCTCGTGTAGTACTTATGACCTTCTACCATATTTGTTCTAAACCTTTTATATCACAAGTATTTTTAATATAAATAAAAATTATTTTTTGGTATAAGATTAAAATATTTTTATTATTTCAAACAAATTTTAATAAATTTGGAGTTGAATAATTAATTACTAATAATACAATCATCACTTTGAAATATGATTGACCTATTATATTTTTGATATCGTATAATATTATAAATTTCTAGTTCATCCAAATAATTAATAAACAACGTCTTATTTTAAAAAATGTAACACATGATATTGGCGCGTGCTTAGTTATTACTTATTAGGATTTGAGTGAGCGTGAAATTCAAAAATTTTAAAAGCAAAAGATTATTTTCCTTTTTTAATATTTTAGTATCTCCCAACTTAAATATATAATCATTCAACATATATCACTAAGGTACCTGCTTCAGAGGTTGAGGAGTTAGTTTAAGGGTTTTAAGATTTAGATTTAAGGTAATAGGTTTTAAAGAGATTCAAATATCCTCCGCCCATGGCTCTCATGATGAACGCTGAACCAAACTCTTGATATATTAATCTATGTAAAATTTCTTTATAATTTTTAGAATTGTACTTTGTTAATAATACAAATGATGGCTAAGGTGAAATTTGAACCTTCATGAGCATTTTGAACCAAAATTATTTTCAACTCATAAACCCAAATATTTAGATCTTAACTAAAAGTGAATAACAAATGGAGAACATCTAAACTTATTTTGACACTATTAAAAACGATACTATTTGTTAACACGAGTAATTTTGTCCCACAATAGTCTAAAATATAGTAATGCAAACTCCCCACAAAAACTGTGACATATGTTAACTTTACCAATTTCATATATCTATGTGTTACGGATATAATTTCTAGAGTTTTAGATTTTAAAATAATATAAGCCTCCATTTTTGGTCATATATATCTTTAATATTTTCTTAAAATACATATTAACTATTTTGCAAAGTTATAAATCATATTGAAGGATGAAAAGGGTTTTACAATTTAACAAATGGACCAAATTGATATATGGTCCAAAAATAATTACTTACTGGAGTAGAAATATTAACTATTTGGAGTAGAAATATTAACTGCTCAACACAATGATTATTTTTTTATCATTGAAAGAAATAGTAAATCATAAAATAAATAAAAAAATTTAAACATATTAAATAGATATTCCAAATAATTTATCTAAGTAATACTATAAGTTATGCTTTGAAACTAATGTTTGGGGTTCTTAATAAAGGGATTTGGTGAAAATGAATTTTTAACCACCTAACATTATGATGTTGTCCTCATAAAAAAATAAAATTTCCTTCTTTATTAACTTCCCATACATTAAGGTTTTTACCATTAAAATTTGTTTCCATCCAATTAGAAATAATATAAAACACATTTTTAATATATTGCAAACAATAATTTTTAAGACTAATTGGTAAGCTCAAAATCTTTATGGCATATATTGTGACAGTCCTTGATTTTGAAATTTATGTCCTTAAAAGATTTTCAATTGTCATACTAAACTTATAATAAGCAAATATTTAACAAACCTCTAATAAGTATAATATGTATTAAAAGTGAATATGTTTTTATTATTGTTATGTAAAAAGGTTGTTAACAAATAAATTAAATATTATTATTATTTTTGTTAATAATATTTTGTGGGGAGTTAATGTACTATTTGGAGTAGAAATATTAACTGCTCAACACAATGATTATTTTTTAATGTTGAAAGAAATAGTAAATCATAAAATAATTAAAAAACTTTAAAAATATTAAGTAGATATAATAAAATAATTTATCTAGGTAATACTATAAGTTACGGTTTGAAACTAATGTTTGGGTTCTTATTAAAGGGAGTTGGTGAAATTGAATTTTTAACCATCTAACATTATGATGTTGTCTTTGACAAATAAATAAAATTTTCTTCTTTATTTACTACCCATCCATTATGGTTTTTACCATCAAAAGTTATTTCCATCCCATTAGAAATAATATATAACACATTTTTAATATATTACAAACAATAATTTGTAAGACTAATTGGTAAGCTCAAAATCTTTATGGCATATATTGTGACAGTCCTTGATTTTGAAATTTATGTGCTCAAAAGATTTTCAATTGTCATACTAAACTTAGAATAAACACATATTAACAAACCTCTAATAAATATAATATGTATTAAAAGTGAATATGCTTTTATTATTGTTATGTAAAAAGATTGTTAACAAGTATATTATAATGATTAATATTTATTTAAATTTTGGATATAACATTTTTTTATCCATTTTAATATTTTTATTGTTGGATGGTGCAATAGTTATTTTAAGTAGGAGGAATAGGGTTAAAACCTCAACCACTAAATTATAATTTCTATAATATCTAGGAAATGAATGTTAAAAATTCTCAAAAAATTAAAATTAATATAAAATGTCTTACTCACACTCTCATAATAATTTTATAATATTTTAAATTAATTGGCTAAATATGCAACTTTTTGTTATGAAACAAATAAAAGAAATTTGAAAATGATGTTATCACATTAATATTTGTCATCGATCCAACTCTATAAATGTTAATAGATATACATATTAGTGATATAACAAAATTTTTAGATCAAAATAATTTTATTTAGTTTGTCATTTTAACTAGTATAACTACCTAGTGTTTAGTCGTGAATTTGTGTTTTGATTTTTTAAAATTATATTTTATCGATCCAACCATATGGATGTCAATAGATATACAAATTAGTGATAAAACCAAATATTTAGATTAAATTAGAGTCAAATATCAGTTTGGCTAGTACAACTAACTAGTGTCTTCAATTGGTGTTTTGATTTGTAAAAAAAATATTTTTCATCGATCCAGCCGTATGGATGTAAATAGATATATTTATATTAGTGATATAACCCAAGTTTCACATAAAAATAATTTTATTTGGTTTATCATTTTAATAGTCAAACATCAGTTTGACTAGTACATTTAGTCATGAACTGATATTTCGATTTTTTTAAAAAATAATTATCCATCCATATGGATATCAATAGATATACATATTAATGATATAACCAAAGTTTAAGATCAAAATATTTTTAATTGGTATCCCATTTTAAAAGTCAAACAATAGTTTGACTAGTACAACTAGTCCTGAATTGGTGTTTTGATTTTTTTAAAATATATTTTTCATCTATACAACTCTACGGATGTCAAAAAATATATATATTAGTGATATATCCAAAGTTTCAAACCAAAATAATTTTATTTGGTTTGCCATTTTAAAAGTCAAGCATGAGTTTGACTATTAACCTAAATAGTATTCGGTCCTGAATTAATGTTTCTATCTTTTCAAAAATATTTGTCATCGATCCAACCATATGGATGTCAATAGATATATATATTAAAGATATAGCCAAAGTTTTTGGTCAAAATAAATTTATTTGGATTGCCATTTTACTAGTCAAACATCAAAAATAACACGTGTTCGATCAGTGTTTCCATTTTTTAAAAAATATTTTCATCGATCAAACCATTTAGATGCCAATAAATATATATATTAGTGATATTACCAATATTTTAGACCAAAATAATATTTTTTAGTTTGCCATTTTAAAAGTCAAGCATCAGTTTGACTAGTACAACTAACTAGTGTTTAGTCCTAAATTGGTGTTTAATTTTTTTTAAAAATATTTTTCATTGATCCAACCATATGAATATCAATAGATATTTATATTAAAGAAATAGTCAAAGTTTTATATCAAAATAAATTTATTTGGATTGTCATTTTACTAGTCAAACATTAGTTTGACTAGTACTAATAACTAGTGTTTAGTCCTAAATTGGTGTTTCAATATTTTTAAAATATTTTTCATCGATCCAACCATATGGATGCCTATATATATATTAGTGATATAACCAAAGTTTCATATCAAAATAATTTTATTTGGTTGTCATTTTAACAGTCAGGCATCAGTTTGACTAGTAAAACTAACTAGTGTTTAGTCCTGAATTGGTGTTTCGATTTAATTAAAAATATTTTTAATCGATCCAACCATATGGATATTAATATATTTATATATTAGCGATATAACCAAAGTTTCACATCAAAATAGGTTTATTTGATTTGTCATTTTAACAATCAGATATCAGTTTGACTAGTATAGTTAAGTAGTGTTTAGACAAAAATAATTTTATTTGTCTTGCCCTTTTAAAAGTCAAGCATCAGTTTGACGAGTGTAATTAACAAGCATCAGTTTTGTTTTTTATCAAATAAAGAAATTATAAAATTCTTTTTGCGGAAAATTTATTTTTTCAAGAACTAATATTTTTTATTTGGATAATGTTTTATTCTCTCCCATATTCATAAATTCAAAATATTCACTAACATTTGAATAGGTTTTTTATAAAAAATAAAATTTTGAAAAATCTTAAATACAACCGAATTCTATTGAAATATACTTTCGAAAAGGGCGGGAAATTTCCCTCACTTTTCTCGAAAATTTTAAAAGTGTAGGTAAATTTCCAGCCATTTTAAAATAAAAAATTTGAACGAAATTGGTTGAATTTAGGAGTGCAAAATAAATTAGTGTGCGGAAAAAATCCCTCCACTTTTTTATTAGGGATAAATTCGACCGAAAAAAATTTAGTCGAATATAGGGGCTAAATTCGACCATTTTAATTTCAACCGTTTTCGTTTAAAATTGGTTGTAAATACGACCGTTTGAATTCGACCGAGGCCGGCCGAATTTAGTCGTGTCCAAGGAATTTTATTGCATGTGGTCGAATTTAACCCCAGTCGAATATAAATCAGTTCTATTTAACCTTGTTTTCTTGTAGTAGTGTGTTAGATATATTTGATAATGTCATGGCTAATATGTTTTATGTTTAGCTTTCAGATCTTACGTGAACAGGATAAATCAGTACTTAACTGTTGATCAGTACTTATACTGGAAGTCAGGACTTAAGGATATCAGTACTTATATTATCAGGAGATAATCATCAGAAGATAGATATTAGAACTTAAGTGCTGAAGGACGATCAGAAAAGGATAGTAGCTGATTAAAGGAAAGAAGATCGAGATAAACATAAGAAGAGATATGCATGAAGAAGGAATTTCGTGAAGAATGGAATACTTGGAAGAAAAGATATCTGATTGATATATTTTAGGAAGCAGAATTATATTCCATATCAATTAGTGATTATCTTGTAACTGTGTAGTATATAAATACAGACATAGGGTTTACACTATAAGTGTTATCATTATTAGAAAAGATTATTCATTGTAACCCTAGCAGCTCTCGTGATATTTGTTCATCACTGAGAGGTAACAGTTCCATACTGTAACAGAGTTTATTATTTCAATAAAGTTTGTTTTCTGTTACTTAAGTTCTTAAAGTTCGATTTGAGTGTACTATACACTGTATTCACCCCCTCTACAGTGTGTGTTACCTAACAATTGGTATCAGAACCTATCTGTTAACTTACATACAGTTAAAGATCCAAACACAATCATGTCGGACAACACAATGATTAACTATTAACTATTTCGAGTAGAAATATTAACTATTTCGAGTAGAAATATTAAGTGCTCAACACAATGATTATTTTTTTATCATTAAAAGAAATAGTAAATCATAAAATAAATAAAAAAATTTAAACCTATTAAATAGATATTCCAAAAAAATTTATCTAAGTAATAGTATAAGTTACGGTTTGAAACTAATGTTTGGGGTTCTTAATAAAGGGAGTTGGTGAAAATGAATTTTTAACCACCTAATATTATGATGCTGTCCTCATAAAAAAATAAAATTTACTTCTTTATTAACTACCCATACATTAAGGTTGTGTTTGGTTGGGGTGAATGGAATGGAATGGATCTAATAAAAGGTAATAAATGGGAGTTGGAGGGAAGAGTTGAAAAAAAAATAGATGGACAAAATTGTTATGATAAGAATTGTGAATAAAATGGGGTTAGTAAGGAATACATCATTCCA
This sequence comes from Apium graveolens, assembly GCF_009905375.1. Classification (NCBI taxonomy): domain Eukaryota; kingdom Viridiplantae; phylum Streptophyta; class Magnoliopsida; order Apiales; family Apiaceae; genus Apium; species Apium graveolens. The sequence continues at coordinate 14,728 of NW_027418458.1, read as the reverse complement.
TCTCAAATTGGGGGTGTTTAATTATAATGTAGGTGGTTTGGAATGGAATGGGTGAAAGAATAAATATTTTAGAAAATTTAATCATTTTTCACTTAAAATCTCATTCCATTCCATTTCATTTCATTCTCCCCAACCAAACACAACATAAGGTTTTTACCATTAAAATTTGTTTCCATCCAATTAGAAATAATATAAAACACATTTTTAATATATTGCAAACAATAATTTTTAAGACTAATTGGTAAGCTGAAAATCTTTATGGCATATATTGTGACAGTCCTTGATTTTGAAATTTATGTGCTTAAAAGATTTTCAATTGTCATACTAAACTTATAATAAGCAAATATTTAACAAACCTCTAATAAGTCTAATATGTATTAAAAGTGAATATGTTTTTATTATTGTTATGTAAAAAGGTTGTTAACACGTATATTATCTTACATGAAACTCCAATGCAAAGTTTTTGCTTTCCTTACCACAATGAGTTTTAATATATGTGTTAAAAATAATTCATAAAAATAAAATTATAGAAATTAATATAAATTTAATAACAGAGTTTTTTATGAATATGTTAAAAATAGGGTAGTTAATTTGAAACACAAATTAAAACTTCTATTTCAAATAAATTGGACTAGATTTAACTCATAATATTAACATTGAGATTAGTCTACTATATATACTATCTTAACAATAATAAATATTTTTAATAATTTTTTTTAAAAATATAATTTTTTACATCCAAGCTCAAATCTAAGAACTACATTACAATCATTAATATGTATGAAATCACATTATTTTTTAATATCTTCAAAAGTATAATGTAAATCTTAAGTGACTTGATAATTTTTATCATAATGTGTCTTGTGTAGTACTTATGACCTTCTATCATATTTGTTCTAAACCTTTTATATCACAAGTATTTTTAATATAAATAAAAATTATTTTTTGGTATAAGATTAAAATATATTTATTATTTCAAACAAATCTTAATAAATTTGGTGTTGAATAATTAATTACTAATAATACAATCATCACTTTGAAATATGATTGACCTATTATATTTTTGATATCGTATAATATTATAAATTTCTAGTTCATCCAAATAATTAATAAACAACGTCTTATTTTAAAAAAGTAACACATGATATTGGCGGGTGCTTAGTTATTACTTATTAGGATTTGAGTGAGCCTGAAATCAAATTTTCATGAAAATATTTAGCTCCAAATAATGGCTCCCTTGCAAAAATTTTAAAAGCAAAAGATTATTTTCCTTTTTTTAATATTTTAGTATCTCCCAACTTAAATATATAATCATTCAACATATATCACTAAGGTACCTGCTTCAGAGGTTAAGGAGTTAGCTTAAGGGTTTTAAGATTTAGATTTAAGGTAACAGGTTTTAAAGAGATTCAAATATCCTCCAGCCCATGGCTCTCATGATGAACGCTGAACCAAATGCCTATATTCCCCGCCATCCTAATGCTCAACGGAATGCCTATATTCCCCGCCATCCTCCTTATGAACAGGTTTTTATATATATTTCTTAAGTGATATATGAGTATTAATATATATGGATCTAACTTTTATTTTTTTCAAATGTAGATGATTAATGATGCAATATCTTCCATGGGAAGCATTCAAAGATGGAGTTGTATTGCAATAGCCAAGAACATTGAAAATAATTATAATGGTCTTCCTAAAAATTTTAGAAAGAGATTATTTGGTCAATTAAACGACTAGTTTCTTGTGGAAAACTGGTTAGAGTGAAGAACTCATTTAAGCTTCCTCTTAGGTGATGAGAAAAAATAAATAAGCTTGTATTTTTATTTTACAAATAATTATTAGTAAAAGGTTAGCAATATTTGTTCTCTTTTCTGCTTATGTTCTCAAACTCTTGATATATTAATCTATGTAAAATTTCTTTATAATTTTTAGAATTGTACTTTGTCAATAATACAAATGATGGCTAAGGTTAAATTTGAACCTTCATGAGCATTTTGAACAAAAATTATTTTCAACCCATAAACCCAAATATTTAGATCTTAACTAAAAGTGAATAACAAATGGAGAACATCTAAACTTATTTTGACACTATTAAAAACCATAATAAATGTTAACACGAGTAATTTTGTCCCACAATAGTCTAAAATATAGTAAAGTAAACTCCCCACAAAAATTATGACATAAGTTAACTTTACCAATTTCATATATCTATGTCTTAGGGATATAATTTCTAGAGTTTTAGATTTTAAAATAATATAAGCCTCCATTTTAGGTCATATATATCTTTAATATTTTTTAAAATACATATTAACTATTTTGCAAAGTTATAAAGCATATTGGAGGATGAAAAGGGTTTTACAATTTAACAAATGGAGCAAATTGATATATGGTCCAATAATAATTACTAAGTGGAGTAGAAATATTAACTATTTCGAGTAGAAATATTAACAATTTCGAGTAGAAATATTAAGTGCTCAACACAATGATTATTTTTTTATCATTGAAAGAAATAGTAAATCATAAAATAAATAAAAAAATTTAAACCTATTAAATAGATATTCCAAAAAATTTATCTAAGTAATAGTATAAGTTACGGTTTGAAACTAATGTTTGGGGTTCTTAATAAAGGGAGTTGGTGAAAATGAATTTTAACCTAATTATGATGTTGTCCTCATAAAAAAATAAAATTTCCTTCTTTATTAACTACCCATACATTAAGGTTTTTACCATCAAAATTTGTTTTCATCCCATTAGAAATAATATAAAACACATTTTTAATATATTGCAAACAATAATTTTTAAGACTAATTGGTAAGCTCAAAATCTTTATGGCATATATTGTGACAGTCCTTGATTTTGAAATTTATGTGCTTAAAAGATTTTCAATTGTCATACTAAACTTATAATAAGCACATATTTAACAAACCTTTAGTAAGTATAATATGTATTAAAAATGAATATGCTTTTATTATTGTTATGTAAAAAGGTTGTTAACAAGTATATTATCCGACATGAAACTCCAATGCAAAGTTTTTGCTTTCGTCACCACAATGAGTTTTAATATATGTGTTAAAAATAATTCATAAAAATAAAATTATAGAAATTAATATAAATTAAATAACAGAGTTTTTTATAAATATTTTAAAAATAGGGTAGTTAATTTGAAACACAAATTAAAACTTCTATTTCAAATAAATTGGACTAGATTTAACTTATAATATTAACATTGAGATTAGTGAACTATATATACTATCTTACCAATAATAAATATTTTTAATAATTTTTTTGAAAAAATATAATTTTTTACAACCAAGCTCAAACCTAAGAACTACATTACAATCATTAATATGTATGAAATCACATTATTTTTTAATATCTTCAAAAGTATAATGTAAATCTTAAGTGACTTGATAACTTTTGATCATAATGTGTCTCTTGTAGTACTTATGACCTTCTATCATATTTGTTCTAAACCTTTTATATCACAAGTATTTTTAATATAAATAAAAATTATTTTTTGGTATAAGATTAAAATATTTTTATTATTTCAAACAAATCTTAATAAATTTGGAGTTGAATAATTAATTACTAATAATACAATCATCACTTTGAAATATGATTGACCTATTATATTTTTGATATCGTATAATATTATAAATTTCTAGTTCATCCAAATAATTAATAAACAACGTCTTATTTTAAAAAAAGTAACACATGATATTGGCGTGCTTAGTTATTACTTATTAGGATTTGAGTGAGCGTGAAATCAAATTTTCATGAAAATATTTAGCTCCAAATAATGGCTCCCTTGCAAAAATTTTAAAAGCAAAAGATTATTTTCCTTTTTTTAATATTTTAGTATCTCCCAACTTAAATATATAATCATTCAACATATATCACTAAGGTACCTGCTTCAGAGGTTGAGGAGTTAGCTTAAGGGTTTTAAAATTTAGATTTAAAGTAACAGGTTTTAAAGAGATTCAAATATCCTCCGCCCATGGCTCTCATGATGAACGCTGAACCAAATGCCTATATTCCCCGCCATCCTCAACGGAATGCCTATATTACCATCCTCCTTATGAACAGGTTTTTATATATATTTCTTAAGTGATATATTAGTATTAATATATATGGATCTAACTTTTATTTTTTTCAAATGTAGATGATTAATGATGCAATATCCTCCATGGGAAGCATTCAAAGATGGAGTTGTATTGCAATAGCCAAGAACATTGAAAATAATTATAATGGTCTTCCTAAAAATTTTAGAAAGAGATTATTTGGTCAATTGAAACGACTAGTTTCTTGTGGAAAACTGGTTAGAGTGAAGAACTCATTTAAGCTTCCTTTTAGGTGATGAGGATGATGAGAAAAAATAAATAAGCTTGTATTTTTATTTCACAAATAATTATTAGTAAAAGGTTAGCAATATTTGTTCTCTTTTCTGCTTATGTTCTCAAACTCTTGATATATTAATCTATGTAAAATTTCTTATAATTTTTAGAATTGTACTTTGTTAATAATACAAATGATGGCTAAGGTGAAATTTGAACCTTCATGAGCATTTTGAACAAAAATTATTTTCAACTCATAAACCCAAATATTTAGATCTTAACTAAAAGTGAATAACAAATGGAGAACATTTAAACTTATTTTGACACTATTAAAAACGATACTATTTGTTAACAGGAGTAATTTTGTCCCACAATAGTCTAAAATATAGTAAAGCAAACTCCCCACAAAAACTGTGACATATGTTAACTTTGCCAATTTCATATATCTATGTGTTAGGGATATAATTTCTAGAGTTTTAGATTTTAAAATAATATAAGCCTCCATTTTTGGTCGTATATATCTTTAATATTTTCTTAAAATACATATTAACTATTTTACAAAGTTATAAATCATATTGAAGGATGAAAAGGGTTTTACAATTTAACAAATGGACCAAATTGATATATGGTCCAAAAATAATTACTTACTGAAGTAGAAATATTAACTATTTGGAGTAGAAATATTAACTGCTCAAAACAATGATTATTTTTTTATCATTGAAAGAAATAGTAAATCATAAAATAAATAAAAAAATTTAAACATATTAAATAGATATTCCAAAATAATTTATCTAAGTAATACTATAAGTTATGCTTTGAAACTAATGTTTGGGGTTCTTAATAAAGGGATTTGGTGAAAATGAATTTTTAACCACCTAACATTATGATGTTGTCCTCATAAAAAATAAAATTTCCTTCTTTATTAAATTCCCATACATTAAGGTTTTTACCATTAAAATTTGTTTCCATCCAATTAGAAATAATATAAAACACATTTTTAATATATTGCAAACAATAATTTTTAAGACTAATTGGTAAGCTCAAAATCTTTATGGCATATATTGTGACAGTCCTTGATTTTGAAATTTATGTGCTTAAAAGATTTTCAATTGTCATACTAAACTTATAATAAGCAAATATTTAACAAACCTCTAATAAGTATAATATGTATTAAAAGTGAATATGTTTTTATTATTGTTATGTAAAAAGGTTGTTAACACGTATATTATCTTACATGAAACTCCAATGCAAAGTTTTTGCTTTCCTTACCACAATGAGTTTTAATATATGTGTTAAAAATAATTCATAAAAATTAAATTATAGAAATTAATATAAATTAAATAACAGAGTTTTTTATGAATATGTTAAAAATAGGGTAGTTAATTTGAAACACAAATTAAAACTTCTATTTCAAATAAATTGGACTAGATTTAATCATAATATTAACATTGAGATTAGTCTACTATATATACTATCTTACCAATAATAAATATTTTTAATAATTTTTTTTAAAAATATAATTTGTTACAACCAAGCTCAAATCTAAGAACTACATTACAATCATTAATATGTATGAAATCACATTATTTTTTAATATCTTCAAAGGTATAATGTAAATCTTAAGTGACTTGATAATTTTGATCATAATGTGTCTCGTGTAGTACTTATGACCTTCTATCATATTTGCTTCTAAACCTTTTATATCACAAGTATTTTTAATATAAATAAAAATTATTTTTTGGTATAAGATTAAAATATTTTTATTATTTCAAATAAATCTTAATAAATTTGGAGTTGAATAATTAATTACTAATAATACAATCATCACTTTGAAATATGATTGACCTATTATATTTTTGATATCGTATAATATTATAAATTTCTAGTTCATCCAAATAATTAATAAACAACGTCTTATTTTAAAAAAAGTAACACATGATATTGGCGCGTGCTTAGTTATTACTTATTAGGATTTGAGTGAGCGTGAAATAAAATTTTAATGAAAATATTTAGCTCCAAATAATGCCTCCCTTGTAAAAATTTTAAAAGCAAAAGATTATTTTCTTTTTTTAATATTTTAGTATCTCCCAACTTAAATATATAATCATTCAACATATATCACTAAGGTACCTGCTTCAGAGGTTGAGGAGTTAGCTTAAGGGTTTTAAGATTTAGATTTAAGGTAACAGGTTTTAAAGAGATTCAAATATCCTCCGCCCATGGCTCTCATGATGAACGCTGAACCAAATGCCTATATTCCCCGCCATCCTAATGCTCAACGGAATGCCTATATTCCCCGCCATCCTCCTTATGAACAGGTTTTTATATATATTTCTTAAGTGATATATGAGTATTAATATATATGGATCTAACTTTTATTTTTTTCAAATGTAGATGATTAATGATGCAATATCCTCCATGGGAAGCATTCAAAGATGGAGTTGTATTGCAATAGCCAAGAACATTGAAAATAATTATAATGGTCTTCCTAAAAATTTTAGAAAGAGATTATTTGGTCAATTGAAAGGACTAGTTTCTTGTGGAAAAGTGGTTAGAGTGAAGAACTCATTTAAGCTTCCTCTTAGGTGATGAGGATGATGAGAAAAAATAAATAAGCTTGTATTTTTATTTCACAAATAATTATTAGTAAAAGGTTAGCAATATTTGTTCTCTTTTCTGCTTATGTTCTCAAACTCTTGATATATTAATCTATGTAAAATTTCTTTATAATTTTTAGAATTGTACTTTGTTAATAATACAAATGATGGCTAAGGTGAAATTTGAACCTTCATGAGCATTTTGAACAAAAATTATTTTCAACTCATAAACCCAAATATTTAGATCTTAACTAAAAGTGAATAACAAATGGAGTAACATCTAAACTTATTTTGACACTATTAAAAACGATACTATTTGTTAACACGAGTAATTTTGTCCCACAATAGTCTAAAATATAGTAAAGCAAACTCCCCACAAAAACTGTGACATATGTTAACTTTACCAATTTCATATATCTATGTGTTAGGGATATAATTTCTAGAGTTTTAGATTTTAAAATAATATAAGCCTCCATTTTTGGTCATATATATCTTTAATATTTTCTTAAAATACATATTAACTATTTTTCAAAGTTATAAATCATATTGAAGGATGAAAAGGGTTTTACAATTTAACAAATGGACCAAATTGATATATGGTCCAAAAATAATTACTTACTGGAGTAGAAATATTAACTATTTGGAGTAGAAATATTAACTGCTCAACACAATGATTATTTTTTTATCATTGAAAGAAATAGTAAATCATAAAATAAATAAAAAAATTTAAACATATTAAATAGATATTCCAAAATAATTTATCTAAGTAATACTATAAGTTATGCTTTGAAACTAATGTTTGGGGTTCTTAATAAAGGGATTTGGTGAAAATGAATTTTTAACCACCTAACATTATGATGTTGTCCTCATAAAAAAATAAAATTTCCTTCTTTATTAACTTCCCATACATTAAGGTTTTTACCATTAAAATTTGTTTCCATCCAATTAGAAATAATATAAAACACATTTTTAATATATTGCAAACAATAATTTTTAAGACTAATTGGTAAGCTCAAAATCTTTATGGCATATATTGTGACAGTCCTTGATTTTGAAATTTATGTGCTTAAAAGATTTTCAATTGTCATACTAAACTTATAATAAGCAAATATTTAACAAACCTCTAATAAGTATAATATGTATTAAAAGTGAATATGTTTTTATTATTGTTATGTAAAAAGGTTGTTAACACGTATATTATCTTACATGAAACTCCAATGCAAAGTTTTTGCTTTCCTTACCACAATGAGTTTTAATATATGTGTTAAAAATAATTCATAAAAATTAAATTATAGAAATTAATATAAATTAAATAACAGAGTTTTTTATGAATATGTTAAAAATAGGGTAGTTAATTTGAAACACAAATTAAAACTTCTATTTCAAATAAATTGGACTAGATTTAACTCATAATATTAACATTGAGATTAGTCTACTATATATACTATCTTACCAATAATAAATATTTTTAATAATTTTTTTAAAAATATAATTTGTTACAACCAAGCTCAAATCTAAGAACTACATTACAATCATTAATATGTATGAAATCACATTATTTTTTAATATCTTCAAAGGTATAATGTAAATCTTAAGTGACTTGATAATTTTGATCATAATGTGTCTCGTGTAGTACTTATGACCTTCTATCATATTTGTTCTAAACCTTTTATATCACAAGTATTTTTAATATAAATAAAAATTATTTTTTGGTATAAGATTAAAATATTTTTATTATTTCAAACAAATCTTAATAAATTTGGAGTTGAATAATTAATTACTAATAATACAATCATCACTTTGAAATATGATTGACCTATTATATTTTTGATATCGTATAATATTATAAATTTCTAGTTCATCCAAATAATTAATAAACAACGTCTTATTTTATAAAAATAACACATGATATTGGCGCGTGCTTAGTTATTACTTATTAGGATTTGAGTGAGCGTGAAATAAAATTTTAATGAAAATATTTAGCTCCAAATAATGGCTCCCTTGTAAAAATTTTAAAAGCAAAAGATTATTTTCTTTTTTTAATATTTTAGTATCTCCCAACTTAAATATATAATCATTCAACATATATCACTAAGGTACCTGCTTCAGAGGTTGAGGAGTTAGCTTAAGGGTTTTAAGATTTAGATTTAAGGTAACAGGTTTTAAAGAGATTCAAATATCCTCCGCCCATGGCTCTCATGATGAACGCTGAACCAAATGCCTATATTCCCCGCCATCCTAATGCTCAACGGAATGCCTATATTCCCCGCCATCCTCCTTATGAACAGGTTTTTATATATATTTCTTAAGTGATATATGAGTATTAATATATATGGATCTAACTTTTATTTTTTTCAAATGTAGATGATTAATGATGCAATATCCTCCATGGGAAGCATTCAAAGATGGAGTTGTATTGCAATAGCCAAGAACATTGAAAATAATTATAATGGTCTTCCTAAAAATTTTAGAAAGAGATTATTTGGTCAATTGAAAGGACTAGTTTCTTGTGGAAAAGTGGTTAGAGTGAAGAACTCATTTAAGCTTCCTCTTAGGTGATGAGGATGATGAGAAAAAATAAATAAGCTTGTATTTTTATTTCACAAATAATTATTAGTAAAAGGTTAGCAATATTTGTTCTCTTTTCTGCTTATGTTCTCAAACTCTTGATATATTAATCTATGTAAAATTTCTTTATAATTTTTAGAATTGTACTTTGTTAATAATACAAATGATGGCTAAGGTGAAATTTGAACCTTCATGAGCATTTTGAACAAAAATTATTTTCAACTCATAAACCCAAATATTTAGATCTTAACTAAAAGTGAATAACAAATGGAGAACATCTAAACTTATTTTGACACTATTAAAAACGATACTATTTGTTAACACGAGTAATTTTGTCCCACAATAGTCTAAAATATAGTAAAGCAAACTCCCCACAAAAACTGTGACATATGTTAACTTTACCAATTTCATATATCTATGTGTTAGGGATATAATTTCTAGAGTTTTAGATTTTAAAATAATATAAGCCTCCATTTTTGGTCATATATATCTTTAATATTTTCTTAAAATACATATTAACTATTTTGCAAAGTTATAAATCATATTGAAGGATGAAAAGGGTTTTACAATTTAACAAATGGACCAAATTGATATATGGTCCAAAAATAATTACTTACTGGAGTAGAAATATTAACTATTTGGAGTAGAAATATTAACTGCTCAACACAATGATTATTTTTTTATCATTGAAAGAAATAGTAAATCATAAAATAAATAAAAAAATTTAAACATATTAAATAGATATTCCAAAATAATTTATCTAAGTAATACTATAAGTTATGCTTTGAAACTAATGTTTGGGGTTCTTAATAAAGGGATTTGGTGAAAATGAATTTTTAACCACCTAACATTATGATGTTGTCCTCATAAAAAAATAAAATTTCCTTCTTTATTAACTTCCCATACATTAAGGTTTTTACCATTAAAATTTGTTTCCATCCAATTAGAAATAATATAAAACACATTTTTAATATATTGCAAACAATAATTTTTAAGACTAATTGGTAAGCTCAAAATCTTTATGGCATATATTGTGACAGTCCTTGATTTTGAAATTTATGTGCTTAAAAGATTTTCAATTGTCATACTAAACTTATAATAAGCAAATATTTAACAAACCTCTAATAAGTATAATATGTATTAAAAGTGAATATGTTTTTATTATTGTTATGTAAAAAGGTTGTTAACACGTATATTATCTTACATGAAACTCCAATGCAAAGTTTTTGCTTTCCTTACCACAATGAGTTTTAATATATGTGTTAAAAATAATTCATAAAAATTAAATTATAGAAATTAATATAAATTAAATAACAGAGTTTTTTATGAATATGTTAAAAATAGGGTAGTTAATTTGAAACACAAATTAAAACTTCTATTTCAAATAAATTGGACTAGATTTAACTCATAATATTAACATTGAGATTAGTCTACTATATACTATCTTACCAATAATAAATATTTTTAATAATTTTTTTTAAAAATATAATTTGTTACAACCAAGCTCAAATCTAAGAACTACATTACAATCATTAATATGTATGAAATCACATTATTTTTTAATATCTTCAAAGGTATAATGTAAATCTTAAGTGACTTGATAATTTTGATCATAATGTGTCTCGTGTAGTACTTATGACCTTCTATCATATTTGTTCTAAACCTTTTATATCACAAGTATTTTTAATATAAATAAAAATTATTTTTTGGTATAAGATTAAAATATTTTTATTATTTCAAACAAATCTTAATAAATTTGGAGTTGAATAATTAATTACTAATAATACAATCATCACTTTGAAATATGATTGACCTATTATATTTTTGATATCGTATAATATTATAAATTTCTAGTTCATCCAAATAATTAATAAACAACGTCTTATTTTAAAAAAAGTAACACATGATATTGGCGCGTGCTTAGTTATTACTTATTAGGATTTGAGTGAGCGTGAAATAAAATTTTAATGAAAATATTTAGCTCCAAATAATGGCTCCCTTGTAAAAATTTTAAAAGCAAAAGATTATTTTCTTTTTTTAATATTTTAGTATCTCCCAACTTAAATATATAATCATTCAACATATATCACTAAGGTACCTGCTTCAGAGGTTGAGGAGTTAGCTTAAGGGTTTTAAGATTTAGATTTAAGGTAACAGGTTTTAAAGAGATTCAAATATCCTCCGCCCATGGCTCTCATGATGAACGCTGAACCAAATGCCTATATTCCCCGCCATCCTAATGCTCAACGGAATGCCTATATTCCCCGCCATCCTCCTTATGAACAGGTTTTTATATATATTTCTTAAGTGATATATGAGTATTAATATATATGGATCTAACTTTTATTTTTTTCAAATGTAGATGATTAATGATGCAATATCCTCCATGGGAAGCATTCAAAGATGGAGTTGTATTGCAATAGCCAAGAACATTGAAAATAATTATAATGGTCTTCCTAAAAATTTTAGAAAGAGATTATTTGGTCAATTGAAACGACTAGTTTCTTGTGGAAAACTGGTTAGAGTGAAGAACTCATTTAAGCTTCCTCTTAGGTGATGAGGATGATGAGAAAAAATAAATAAGCTTGTATTTTTATTTCACAAATAATTATTAGTAAAAGGTTAGCAATATTTGTTCTCTTTTCTGCTTATGTTCTCAAACTCTTGATATATTAATCTATGTAAAATTTCTTTATAATTTTTAGAATTGTACTTTGTTAATAATACAAATGATGGCTAAGGTTAAATTTGAACCTTCATGAGCATTTTGAACAAAAATTATTTTCAACCCATAAATCCAAATATTTAGATCTTAACTAAAAGTGAATAACAAATGGAGAACATCTAAACTATTTTGACACTATTAAAAATCATACTAATTGTTAACACGAGTAATTTTATCCCACAATAGTCTAAAATATAGTAAAGTAAACTCCCCACAAAAATTATGACATAAGTTAACTTTACCAATTTCATATATCTATGTCTTAGGGATATAATTTCTAGAGTTTTAGATTTTAAAATAATATAAGCCTCCATTTTAGGTCATATATATCTTTAATATTTTTTAAAATACATATTAACTATTTTGCAAAGTTATAAAGCATTTTGGAGGATGAAAAGGGTTTTACAATTTAACAAATGGAGCAAATTGATATATGGTCCAATAATATTTACTAACTGGAGTAGAAATATTAACTATTTCGAGTAGAAATATTAACTATTTCGAGTAGAAATATTAAGTGCTCAACACAATGATTATTTTTTATCATTGAAAGAAATAGTAAATCATAAAATAAATAAAAAAATTTAAACCTATTAAATAGATATTCCAAAAAAATTTATCTAAGTAATAGTATAAGTTACGGTTTGAAACTAATGTTTGGGGTTCTTAATAAAGGGAGTTGGTGAAAATGAATTTCTTTGCTTTGTGAGTACTTCTAATTGCTTGGCCTAATTGGCATGCCGAACACACCTCAGTCTTGACATACTTGATTTTGGGTAAACCTTTGACTAGCTTCTTCTTTGAAAGCTTGTTAAGTAAGTCCATGTGAGCATGACCCAATCTTCTATGCCAAACATAAGGATCAGTGTCTATTGCAGCAAGACAACAAGCTGTTTCTGTAACTCAAAGTCCAAAATATATATATTTCCTTCCCTTCTAGCAACTAGGGGGACTTTGTTAGTACCAATAGTAATAATACACTTATCAATACCAAAGTTAACAGTATGACCATCATCATATAACTGACTTATGCTAAGCAAATTATATTTAAGGCCTTTAACATATTGAACTTTATCAATTGAAATGAGTTTATTACCTATTTTACCTTTTCCAAGAATTTGAAGAGTTTTTGCTATCACCAATAGTCACTCTTCCACCCTTTTTCATCTGAAGACTCAAGAATTGTGTTTTGTCTCCACTCATATGTCTAGTACATCCGCTATCTAAGATCCATTGAGTTGATTTGACTCGAGCGGCAAGACACATCTACAAAACAAATAAAACAACTCAACCTTTTGGTACCCAAAGTTATTGGGTCCGACATGGTTAGAAGATAAAACATATAGAACATGTAAATCAGATTTCTTTATCCATTTTTGGATAAATCTAGGTGATTTAACTCTGCCAGCCTGATGATGGTAAGCTGTCTTTGTTCTGCCATTCTGATCATAGTAAGCTGTTTTCTGTTGTTTCCTCCATGGTATGATTTTTGTCCATTCTGAACTTTGCAATGTTTTTCAAGATGCCCTTTCTTTCCACATCTGTTGTATATCTTCCAAGGCATAGCATAATCATAGGGTATGCCATGTTTCCTTCATATCTTAGAGCTTTGTCCTTCTTGTTCGCATTCATTCCAATTCCTTCTCTGACCAATGGAATATTTGTGTTGTTCATCATAGATTTGAGACTTTCTTCTCCTTGAACAAACGATCCCATGCCCTTTTTCAGATCCTCAACTTCCTTTGTGAGCAGATCAATCTTTTCAGCTTGCTCACTTATGATTTCAGCTTGCTGAGATGGTTCTTCTGCTTGATTTGAAGGTGTTGCATCTATTGATTCTCTGAGTTTGAACAACTCCAAACATTCATCCCTTGCTTCAATCTCCTTCTTTAACTCTGTGATCTCCATTAATTGAGTCTTGTTTCTTTTGAGGAGAATTATGTTGAAGTTTTCCACATGACTAACTTTAGCTTGAAGATCCTTGATTTCAGCCTCTTTGTCAGCTTGTGTAGGTACCTTCTTGTCAATCCAAGTATCTACTTTGCTCATCAAATCTTGAACCATAGTCTTGAGATAATTATTCTTCTCTTTTAGCTTGCTATTTTCAGCTTTAAGAGAATAATATTCACCCATAGATACATTCTTACATTCCTGTATAGTTATTGGTTCCAAAACAATATTTTCAGAAGAATAAATTATATTTACAAGAGTTTACCTCACTCTGATCTTCGTCTGAATCACTTTCTAGGTATCCCACTTTCTGAATTTCCTCGAACAAATCATCATCAAGTCCAACTAGGGCAAGATTGACCATGTCTCCACTGAATCATCACTAGAAACCGAGTCATCATCACTCCAAGTCATTAGAGCTTTAGCTTTCTTCTTATCCTTGAAGACAGTTTGCTGTTTTGACTTCAATTGTATAGCAGTCCCGCTTATAATGGCCTGGCTTTCCACATTCAAAGCATGTTGATCTTTAGAATCCTTGTTGGGTTCTTGTT
>NW_027418457.1:0-43699 GCF_009905375.1 Apium graveolens | reverse complement strand
TATGATAGAAGGTCATAAGTACTACAGAGACACATTATGATCAAAGTTATCAAGTCACTTAAGATTTACATTATACTTTGAAGATATTAAAAAAATAATGTGATTTCATACATATTAATGATTGTAATGTAGTTCTTAGGTTTGAGCTTGGTTGTAAAAAATTATATTTTTTCAAAAAATTATTAAAAATATTTATTATTGGTAAGATAGTATATATAGTTCACTAATCGCAATGTTAATATTATAAGTTAAATCTAGTCCAATTTATTTGAAATAGAAGTTTTAATTTGTGTTTCAAATTAACTACCCTATTTTTAAAATATTTATAAAAAACTCTGTTATTTAATTTATATAATTTCTATAATTTTATTTTATGAATTATTTTTAACACATATATTAAAACTCATTGTGGTGACGAAAGCAAAAACTTTGCATTGGAGTTTCATGTCGGATAATATACTTGTTAACAACCTTTTTACATAACAATAATAAAAGCATATTCATTTTAATACATATTATACTTACTAAAGGTTTGTTAAATATGTGCTTATATAAGTTTAGTATGACAATTGAAAATCTTTTAAGCACATAAATTTCAAAATCAAGGACTGTCACAATATATGCCATAAAGATTTTGAGCTTACCAATTAGTCTTAAAAATTATTGTTTGCAATATATTAAAAATGTGTTTTATATTATTTCTAATGGGATGAAAACAAATTTTGATGGTAAAAACCTTAATGTATGGGTAGTTAATAAAGAAGGAAATTTTATTTTTTTTATGAGGACAACATAAAAAGTCATTTTCACCAACTCCCTTTATTAAGAACCCCAAACATTAGTTTCAAACCGTAACTTATACTATTACTTAAATAAATTTTTTTGGAATATCTATTTAATAGGTTTAAATTTTTTTATTTATTTTATGATTTACTATTTCTTTCAATGATAAAAAAATAATCATTGTGTTGAGCACTTAATATTTCTACTCGAAATTGTTAATATTTCTACTCGAAATAGTTAATATTTCTACTCCACTTAGTAATTATTATTGGACCATATATCAATTTGCTCCATTTGTTAAATTGTAAAACCCTTTTCATCCTCCAATATGCTTTATAACTTTGCAAAATAGTTAATATGTATTTTAAAAAATATTAAAGATATATGACCTAAAATGGAGGCTTATATTATTTTAAAATCTAAAACTCTAGAAATTATATCCCTAAGACATAGATATATGAAATTGGTAAAGTTAACTTATGTCATAATTTTTGTGGGGAGTTTACTTTACTATATTTTAGACTATTGTGGGACAAAATTACTCGTGTTAACATTTATTATGGTTTTTAATAGTGTCAAAATAAGTTTAGATGTTCTCCATTTGTTATTCACTTTTAGTTAAGATCTAAATATTTGGGTTTATGGGTTGAAAATAATTTTTGTTCAAAATGCTCATGAAGGTTCAAATTTAACCTTAGCCATCATTTGTATTATTGACAAAGTACAATTCTAAAAATTATAAAGAAATTTTACATAGATTAATATATCAAGAGTTTGAGAACATAAGCAGAAAAGAGAACAAATATTGCTAACCTTTTACTAATAATTATTTGTAAAATAAAAATACAAGCTTATTTATTTTTTCTCATCATCCTCATCACCTAAGAGGAAGCTTAAATGAGTTCTTCACTCTAACCAGTTTTCCACAAGAAACTAGTCGTTTTAATTGACCAAATAATCTCTTTCTAAAATATTTAGGAAGACCATTATAATTATTTTCAATGTTCTTGGCTATTGCAATACAACTCCATCTTTGAATGCTTCCCATGGAGGATATTGCATCATTAATCATCTACATTTGAAAAAAATAAAAGTTAGATCCATATATATTAATACTCATATATCACTTAAGAAATATATATAAAAACCTGTTCATAAGGAGGATGGCGGGGAATATAGGCATTCCGTTGAGCATTAGGATGGCGGGGAATATAGGCATTTGGTTCAGCGTTCATCATGAGAGCCATGGGCGGAGGATATTTGAATCTCTTTAAAACCTGTTACCTTAAATCTAAATCTTAAAACCCTTAAGCTAACTCCTTAACCTCTGAAGCAGGTACCTTAGTGATATATGTTGAATGATTATATATTTAAGTTGGGAGATACTAAAATATTAAAAAAAGGAAAATAATCTTTTGCTTTTAAAATTTTTGCAAGGGAGCCATTATTTGGAGCTAAATATTTTCATGAAAATTTGATTTCAGGCTCACTCAAATCCTAATAAGTAATAACTAAGCACCCGCCAATATCATGTGTTACTTTTTTAAAAATAAGACGTTTATTAATTATTTGGATGAACTAGAAATTTATAATATTATACGATATCAAAAATATAATAGGTCAATCATATTTCAAAGTGATGATTGTATTATTAGTAATTAATTATTCAACACCAAATTTATTAAGATTTGTTTGAAATAATAAATATATTTTAATCTTATACCAAAAAATAATTTTTATTTATATTAAAAATACTTGTGATATAAAAGGTTTAGAACAAATATGATAGAAGGTCATAAGTACTACACAAGACACATTATGATAAAAATTATCAAGTCACTTAAGATTTACATTATACTTTTGAAGATATTAAAAAATAATGTGATTTCATACATATTAATGATTGTAATGTAGTTCTTAGATTTGAGCTTGGATGTAAAAAATTATATTTTTAAAAAAAATTATTAAAAATATTTATTATTGTTAAGATAGTATATATAGTAGACTAATCTCAATGTTAATATTATGAGTTAAATCTAGTCCAATTTATTTGAAATAGAAGTTTTAATTTGTGTTTCAAATTAACTACCCTATTTTTAACATATTCATAAAAAACTCTGTTATTAAATTTATATTAATTTCTATAATTTTATTTTTATGAATTATTTTTAACACATATATTAAAACTCATTGTGGTAAGGAAAGCAAAAACTTTGCATTGGAGTTTCATGTAAGATAATATACGTGTTAACAACCTTTTTACATAACAATAATAAAAACATATTCACTTTTAATACATATTAGACTTATTAGAGGTTTGTTAAATATTTGCTTATTATAAGTTTAGTATGACAATTGAAAATCTTTTAAGCACATAAATTTCAAAATCAAGGACTGTCACAATATATGCCATAAAGATTTTCAGCTTACCAATTAGTCTTAAAAATTATTGTTTGCAATATATTAAAAATGTGTTTTATATTATTTCTAATTGGATGGAAACAAATTTTAATGGTAAAAACCTTATGTTGTGTTTGGTTGGGGAGAATGAAATGAAATGGAATGGAATGAGATTTTAAGTGAAAAATGATTAAATTTTCTAAAATATTTATTCTTTCACCCATTCCATTCCAAACCACCTACATTATAATTAAACACCCCCAATTTGAGATGGAATGATGTATTCCTTACTAACCCCATTTTATTCACAATTCTTATCATAACAATTTTGTCCATCTATTTTTTTTTCAACTCTTCCCTCCAACTCCCATTTATTACCTTTTATTAGATCCATTCCATTCCATTCACCCCAACCAAACACAACCTTAATGTATGGGTAGTTAATAAAGAAGTAAATTTTATTTTTTTATGAGGACAGCATCATAATATTAGGTGGTTAAAAATTCATTTTCACCAACTCCCTTTATTAAGAACCCCAAACATTAGTTTCAAACCGTAACTTATACTATTACTTAGATAAATTTTTTTGGAATATCTATTTAATAGGTTTAAATTTTTTTATTTATTTTATGATTTACTATTTCTTTTAATGATAAAAAAATAATCATTGTGTTGAGCACTTAATATTTCTACTCGAAATAGTTAATATTTCTACTCGAAATAGTTAATAGTTAATCATTGTGTTGTCCGACATGATTGTGTTTGGATCTTTAACTGTATGTAAGTTAACAGATAGGTTCTGATACCAATTGTTAGGTCACACACACTGTAGAGGGGGTGAATACAGTGTATAGTACACTCAAATCGAACTTTAAGAACTTAAGTAACAGAAAACAAACTTTATTGAAATAATAAACTCTGTTACAGTATGGAACTGTTACCTCTCAGTGATGAACAAATATCACGAGAGCTGCTAGGGTTACAATGAATAATCTTTTCTAATAATGATAACACTTATAGTGTAAACCCTATGTCTGTATTTATATACTACACAGTTACAAGATAATCACTAATTGATATGGAATATAATTCTGCTTCCTAAAATATATCAATCAGATATCTTTTCTTCCAAGTATTCCATTCTTCACGGAATTCCTTCTTCATGCATATCTCTTCTTATGTTTATCTCGATCTTCTTTCCTTTAATCAGCTACTATCCTTTTCTGATCGTCCTTCAGCACTTAAGTTCTGATATCTATCTTCTGATGATTATCTCCTGATAATATAAGTACTGATATCCTTAAGTCCTGACTTCCAGTATAAGTACTGATCAACAGTTAAGTACTGATTTATCCTGTTCACGTAAGATCTCAAAGCTAAACATAAAACATATTAGCCATGACATTATCAAATATATCTAACACACTACTACAAGAAAACAAGGTTAAATAGAACTGATTTATATTCGACTGGGGTTAAATTCGACCACATGCAATAAAATTCCTTGGACACGACTAAATTCGGCCGGCCTCGGTCGAATTCAAACGGTCGTATTTACAACCAATTTTAAACGAAAACGGTTGAAATTAAAATGGTCGAATTTAGCCCCTATATTCGACTAAATTTTTTTCGGTCGAATTTATCCCTAATAAAAAAGTGGAGGGATTTTTTCCGCACACTAATTTATTTTGCACTCCTAAATTCAACCAATTTCGTTCAAATTTTTTATTTTAAAATGGCTGGAAATTTACCTACACTTTTAAAATTTTCGAGAAAAGTGAGGGAAATTTCCCGCCCTTTTCGAAAGTATATTTCAATAGAATTCGGTTGTATTTAAGATTTTTCAAAATTTTATTTTTTATAAAAAACCTATTCAAATGTTAGTGAATATTTTGAATTTATGAATATGGGAGAGAATAAAACATTATCCAAATAAAAAATATTAGTTCTTGAAAAAATAAATTTTCCGCAAAAAGAATTTTATAATTTCTTTATTTGATAAAAAACAAAACTGATGCTTGTTAATTACACTCGTCAAACTGATGCTTGACTTTTAAAAGGGCAAGACAAATAAAATTATTTTTGTCTAAACACTACTTAACTATACTAGTCAAACTGATATCTGATTGTTAAAATGACAAATCAAATAAACCTATTTTGATGTGAAACTTTGGTTATATCGCTAATATATAAATATATTAATATCCATATGGTTGGATCGATTAAAAATATTTTTAATTAAATCGAAACACCAATTCAGGACTAAACACTAGTTAGTTTTACTAGTCAAACTGATGCCTGACTGTTAAAATGACAACCAAATAAAATTATTTTGATATGAAACTTTGGTTATATCACTAATATATATATATAGGCATCCATATGGTTGGATCGATGAAAAATATTTTAAAAATATTGAAACACCAATTTAGGACTAAACACTAGTTATTAGTACTAGTCAAACTAATGTTTGACTAGTAAAATGACAATCCAAATAAATTTATTTTGATATAAAACTTTGACTATTTCTTTAATATAAATATCTATTGATATTCATATGGTTGGATCAATGAAAAATATTTTTAAAAAAAATTAAACACCAATTTAGGACTAAACACTAGTTAGTTGTACTAGTCAAACTGATGCTTGACTTTTAAAATGGCAAACTAAAAAATATTATTTTGGTCTAAAATATTGGTAATATCACTAATATATATATTTATTGGCATCTAAATTGTTTGATCGATGAAAATATTTTTTAAAAAATGGAAACACTGATCGAACACGTGTTATTTTTGATGTTTGACTAGTAAAATGGCAATCCAAATAAATTTATTTTGACCAAAAACTTTGGCTATATCTTTAATATATATATCTATTGACATCCATATGGTTGGATCGATGACAAATATTTTTGAAAAGATAGAAACATTAATTCAGGACCGAATACTATTTAGGTTAATAGTCAAACTCATGCTTGACTTTTAAAATGGCAAACCAAATAAAATTATTTTGGTTTGAAACTTTGGATATATCACTAATATATATATTTTTTGACATCCGTAGAGTTGTATAGATGAAAAATATATTTTAAAAAAATCAAAACACCAATTCAGGACTAGTTGTACTAGTCAAACTATTGTTTGACTTTTAAAATGGGATACCAATTAAAAATATTTTGATCTTAAACTTTGGTTATATCATTAATATGTATATCTATTGATATCCATATGGATGGATAATTATTTTTTAAAAAAATCGAAATATCAGTTCATGACTAAATGTACTAGTCAAACTGATGTTTGACTATTAAAATGATAAACCAAATAAAATTATTTTTATGTGAAACTTGGGTTATATCACTAATATAAATATATCTATTTACATCCATACGGCTGGATCGATGAAAAATATTTTTTTTACAAATCAAAACACCAATTGAAGACACTAGTTAGTTGTACTAGCCAAACTGATATTTGACTCTAATTTAATCTAAATATTTGGTTTTATCACTAATTTGTATATCTATTGACATCCATATGGTTGGATCGATAAAATATAATTTTAAAAAATCAAAACACAAATTCACGACTAAACACTAGGTAGTTATACTAGTTAAAATGACAAACTAAATAAAATTATTTTGATCTAAAAATTTTGTTATATCACTAATATGTATATCTATTAACATTTATAGAGTTGGATCGATGACAAATATTAATGTGATAACATCATTTTCAAATTTCTTTTATTTGTTTCATAACAAAAAGTTGCATATTTAGCCAATTAATTTAAAATATTATAAAATTATTATGAGAGTGTGAGTAAGACATTTTATATTAATTTTAATTTTTTGAGAATTTTTAACATTCATTTCCTAGATATTATAGAAATTATAATTTAGTGGTTGAGGTTTTAACCCTATTCCTCCTACTTAAAATAACTATTGCACCATCCAACAATAAAAATATTAAAATGGATAAAAAAATGTTATATCCAAAATTTAAATAAATATTAATCATTATAATATACTTGTTAACAATCTTTTTACATAACAATAATAAAAGCATATTCACTTTTAATACATATTATATTTATTAGAGGTTTGTTAATATGTGTTTATTCTAAGTTTAGTATGACAATTGAAAATCTTTTGAGCACATAAATTTCAAAATCAAGGACTGTCACAATATATGCCATAAAGATTTTGAGCTTACCAATTAGTCTTACAAATTATTGTTTGTAATATATTAAAAATGTGTTATATATTATTTCTAATGGGATGGAAATAACTTTTGATGGTAAAAACCATAATGGATGGGTAGTAAATAAAGAAGAAAATTTTATTTATTTGTCAAAGACAACATCATAATGTTAGATGGTTAAAAATTCAATTTCACCAACTCCCTTTAATAAGAACCCAAACATTAGTTTCAAACCGTAACTTATAGTATTACCTAGATAAATTATTTTATTATATCTACTTAATATTTTTAAAGTTTTTTAATTATTTTATGATTTACTATTTCTTTCAACATTAAAAAATAATCATTGTGTTGAGCAGTTAATATTTCTACTCCAAATAGTACATTAACTCCCCACAAAATATTATTAACAAAAATAATAATAATATTTAATTTATTTGTTAACAACCTTTTTACATAACAATAATAAAAACATATTCACTTTTAATACATATTATACTTATTAGAGGTTTGTTAAATATTTGCTTATTATAAGTTTAGTATGACAATTGAAAATCTTTTAAGGACATAAATTTCAAAATCAAGGACTGTCACAATATATGCCATAAAGATTTTGAGCTTACCAATTAGTCTTAAAAATTATTGTTTGCAATATATTAAAAATGTGTTTTATATTATTTCTAATTGGATGGAAACAAATTTTAATGGTAAAAACCTTAATGTATGGGAAGTTAATAAAGAAGGAAATTTTATTTTTTTATGAGGACAACATCATAATGTTAGGTGGTTAAAAATTCATTTTCACCAAATCCCTTTATTAAGAACCCCAAACATTAGTTTCAAAGCATAACTTATAGTATTACTTTATTTTGGAATATCTATTTAATATGTTTAAATTTTTTTATTTATTTTATGATTTACTATTTCTTTCAATGATAAAAAAATAATCATTGTGTTGAGCAGTTAATATTTCTACTCCAAATAGTTAATATTTCTACTCCAGTAAGTAATTATTTTTGGACCATATATCAATTTGGTCCATTTGTTAAATTGTAAAACCCTTTTCATCCTTCAATATGATTTATAACTTTGCAAAATAGTTAATATGTATTTTAAGAAAATATTAAAGATATATATGACCAAAAATGGAGGCTTATATTATTTTAAAATCTAAAACTCTAGAAATTATATCCGTAACACATAGATATATGAAATTGGTAAAGTTAACATATGTCACAGTTTTTGTGGGGAGTTTGCATTACTATATTTTAGACTATTGTGGGACAAAATTACTCGTGTTAACAAATAGTATCGTTTTTAATAGTGTCAAAATAAGTTTAGATGTTCTCCATTTGTTATTCACTTTTAGTTAAGATCTAAATATTTGGGTTTATGAGTTGAAAATAATTTTGGTTCAAAATGCTCATGAAGGTTCAAATTTCACCTTAGCCATCATTTGTATTATTAACAAAGTACAATTCTAAAAATTATAAAGAAATTTTACATAGATTAATATATCAAGAGTTTGGTTCAGCGTTCATCATGAGAGCCATGGGCGGAGGATATTTGAATCTCTTTAAAACCTATTACCTTAAATCTAAATCTTAAAACCCTTAAACTAACTCCTCAACCTCTGAAGCAGGTACCTTAGTGATATATGTTGAATGATTATATATTTAAGTTGGGAGATACTAAAATATTAAAAAAGGAAAATAATCTTTTGCTTTTAAAATTTTTGAATTTCACGCTCACTCAAATCCTAATAAGTAATAACTAAGCACGCGCCAATATCATGTGTTACATTTTTTAAAATAAGACGTTGTTTATTAATTATTTGGATGAACTAGAAATTTATAATATTATACGATATC
Organism: Apium graveolens; assembly: GCF_009905375.1. NCBI lineage: Eukaryota > Viridiplantae > Streptophyta > Magnoliopsida > Apiales > Apiaceae > Apium > Apium graveolens. Next base: position 34,440 of record NW_027418457.1, on the reverse strand, counting down.
AAAAATATAATAGGTCAATCATATTTCAAAGTGATGATTGTATTATTAGTAATTAATTATTCAACTCCAAATTTATTAAAATTTGTTTGAAATAATAAAAATATTTTAATCTTATACCAAAAAATAATTTTTATTTATATTAAAAATACTTGTGATATAAAAGGTTTAGAACAAATATGGTAGAAGGTCATAAGTACTACACGAGACACATTATGATCAAAATTATCAAGTCACTTAAGATTTACATTATACTTTTGAAGATATTAAAAAATAATGTGATTTCATACATATTAATGATTGTAATGTAGTTCTTAGATTTGAGCTTGGGTGTAAAAAATTATATTTTTAAAAAAAATTATTAAAAATATTTATTATTGGTAAGATAGTATATATAGTAGACTAATCTCAATGTTAATATTATGAGTTAAATCTAATCCAATATATTTGAAATAGAAGTTTTAATTTGTGTTTCAAATTAACTACCCTATTTTAAACATATTCATAAAAAACTCTGTTATTTAATTTATATTAATTTCTATAATTTAATTTATATGAATTATTTTTAACACATATATTAAAACTCATTGTGGTAAGGAAAGCAAAAACTTTGCATTGGAGTTTCATGTAAGATAATATACGTGTTAACTGTAACTCCTTAGTTTTGATGATCACAACACAGCAAGTCATCATGTTGTTATTTGAGAATGTTTGCAGGATATAACAGCTTAATGTCATTGCTGTTTAACTATCATGACAGCAAGCTATCATAAGACAGTAATCTATTTCAGCAAGCTATGATCACGAGTGTCAGAATAACAGCAAGCTAAGATGCACAGTCCACATTCAACAAGGAAGTCGAATTTCATGGAGATTTTATAGGATCTTCATATATATCAGTTGTAAGGACTTCTCTAATAAATATACGTGCATTATATATATAGAGCTCAATTATAAATCATTTTTAATCATTCAAATTGATTTCCTAAAGAATAGGAGTTTGTTTCTCTTTCAAACTCTTTCTCCTATCTTCTTATTAAAACGTTTTATCCTCTACATAATAGAAGAGATATTTTCTGAACGTTGGACTTCTGTGTTTCTCTTCTATCTAACGTACACATGAACGTTGGAAAAACCATCCCAACAATCTTACACGGTAGAATTGGATTCTAGCCGTTGTAATTTGTTGAGCCTGTTTTTAAACATTAATGTGTGGTTATATAAGAGGTTTTCTTGCAGTTTTATAAAAGACGACTTTTGCAAGCAAGAACACATACAACTCCTGATCTTTATTGATTTCAAAATACTCTCAAGCTCTAAATATATCCACGTGTTTTATCTTGAAGAGAGTTTATAGTTTGAGTTGTAAACTTTATCATTGATTTGTATTGTTCAAATTGTATTGATTAGTTGCTGGATAAGTTGGCTAGGTCTACTATCCTGATTTAATTCGTGAATTTTATGCAAATTTGATTGAAGATAAGTATGGAAACTGTATTACCACTGTGCATGACAAGAAAATTAGGCTTAATCCTCCCATTTTAAGTTCTATTATCAAGTTTGAGAATCCCTCTGAGATTGATATTTTTACTGGAAAAGGATATGTGTCATTCCCTGATTTCTCTGTGATGGATCAGTTTAAGTTGTTATTAGGATCTGTTGATAATATTGAAGAAAACCCTCAGCCCCCTTCCACTACTCAAGTATCTCCTATGGCACATTTGTTGTTTAAAATCTGTAGGGCTAATGTTTGTCCTAGGGGTGGGAATAAATCAACCTTTAGTTGTCAAGATGTTACTCTGGTTTCTATGCTTCTAGCTGGCAGGGCTTTTGATCTATCAAATCTGGTTTTAAAGAATATGATTGCTGCTGTTAATCAGAAAAAGATTGGACTTCCTTATGGTTTAATGTTTACCAAGGTATTTGAATTCTTTAAGATTGAACTTAAGAGTGCTGTTAAGGTGATTGTTAAAGAAGTTTTGGATGCTAAAGTGTTAGCTCATTCAAATTTACAAATTGACAATGGAGAGTTAGTTAGGATTTTGCCTACCATTGTTCCTGAGTCTCCTGCTGTAGCTGAGCCTTCATCTTTTACTCCAACTGCTGAGATGATGCAGCTGCTAAAAGGTATTCAAGATGATAATACTTTGTTGTTTGGTCATGTTGCTGCCACTACTGAGCAAATCAACCAGCTCAAGACAGAGGTTAAGGGTTTAAAGGATATTTTGCTAAACTTCATGTTTGTTCAGAAACCTTCAGCTTCTCAGTCAAATGCAGATTTAGACACTGGCTTGGATGATCTTGTGGATGCTGCTGAAGACTTGGAACAACAGGAGAAGCAAGATGAGTTTCTTTCACCAAAAGAGAATGCAGCTGTCAATTTTGCTCAGGAAGACTAATCTGTTTTTGATGATATAAGGGGGAGAACTTAGTAGAATTTAATTTCTTTTAAGTGATTTAGTTTTTGTTGAAGTATCTATGTTTTTCTTAAGACTTGCTGCATCTGATCTGGTACTTGATTTGTTTTTTATCTGTTTATTTGGTGTGGTAAAACTTGTTGATGGTTGGTTTGGTTTAAGACTTGGTTATGCTGATGCTTCTAATATTTGAAATATGTTTAATTGTTCTTACAATTAAAAGCTTATTATGCTAACTGTGATATCTTTAGTTTTATTTTATATTTTGAGATATGCATAGTTTTAGGGGGAGTTTTTATTCTCCTAAATGTGTGAAATCATCAAAAAGGGGGAGATTGTAACTCCTTAGTTTTGATGATCACAACACAACCAGCCATCATGTTGTTATTTGAGAATGTTTGCAGGATATAACAGCTTAATGTCATTGCTCTTTAAGTATCATGACAGCAAGCTATCATAAGACAGTAATCTATTTCAGCAAGCTATGATCACGAGTGTCAGAATAACAGCAAGCTAAGATGCACAGTCCAGATTCAACAAGGAAGTCGAATTTCATGGAGATTTTATAGGATCTTCATATATATCAGTGGTAAGGACTTCTCTAATAAATATACGTGCATTATATATATAGAGCTCAATTATAAATTGTTTTTAATCATTCAAATTGATTTCCTAAAGAATAGGAGTTTGTTTCTCTTTCAAACTCTTTCTCCTATCTTCTTATTAAAACATTTTATCCTCTACATAATAGAAGAGATATTTTCTGAACGTTGGACTTCTGTGTTTCTCTTCTATCTAACGTACACATGAACGTTGGAAAAACCATCCAACGATCTTACACGGTAGAATTGGATTCTAGCCGTTGTAATTTGTTGAGGCTATTTTCAAACGTTAATGTGTGCTATATAAGAGGTTTTCTTGCAGTTTTATAAAAGACGACTTTTGCAAGCAAGAACACATACAACTCCTGATCTTTATTGATTTCAAAATACCCTCAAGCTCTAAATATATCCACGTGTTTTATCTTGAAGAGAGTTTATAGTTTGAGTTGTAAACTTTATCATTGATTTGTATTGTTCAAATTGTATTGAATAGTTGCTGGATAAGTTGGCTAGGGAAACAAGGGTTTAGTGGTACTTGCTAGAGGAGTTTGTACTACGGGGTAGTATAGTACTTAGAGAGCAGGTTCTTAAACAGGGTTTCAGCAAGCCATTATCAGCAGCTGGGATAAAAGGAGATATATTGTTGTATCTTGTAGTTGTAACCTTCATTGATCAATAATATATTCTCTTACCAAGTTGGTAAGGGACCAGGACGTAGACCATAGGGGCTTAGGGGTCGAACCTGGCTAAAATTCTTGTGTGTTCTATTTACTTTCCTGCACATTATTTTCTGCATTGCATTTAGTCATCTCAGCTTACTATCATTGTCAGTTATAGTTCAGTTGATAAAATCTCAGTAAGCTATTATCGGGTAAAATTTAAAAGTAATCCTAGTTAGCCATAATCACCTATTCACCCCCCTCTAGGTGTAATTTCATTAACAACCTTTTTACATAACAATAATAAAAACATATTCACTTTTAATACATATTATACTTATTAGAGGTTTGTTAAATATTTGCTTATTATAAGTTTAGTATGACAATTGAAAATCTTTAAAGCACATAAATTTCAAAATCAAGGACTGTCACAATATATGCCATAAAGATTTTGAGCTTACCAATTAGTCTTAAAAATTATTGTTTGCAATATATTAAAAATGTGTTTTATATTATTTCTAATTGGATGGAAACAAATTTTAATGGTAAAAACCTCAATGTATGGGAAGTTAATAAAGAAGGAAATTTTATTTTTTATGAGGACAACATCATAATGTTAGGTGGTTAAAAATTCATTTTCACCAAATCCCTTTATTAAGAACCCCAAACATTAGTTTCAAAGCATAACTTATAGTATTACATAGATAAATTATTTTGGAATATCTATTTAATATGTTTAAATTTTTTTATTTATTTTATGATTTACTATTTCTTTCAATGATAAAAAAATAATCATTGTGTTGAGCAGTTAATATTTCTACTCCAAATAATTAATATTTCTACTCCAGTAAGTAATTATTTTTGGACCATATATCAATTTGGTCCATTTGTTAAATTGTAAAACCCTTTTCATCCTTCAATATGATTTATAACTTTGCAAAATAGTTAATCTGTATTTTAAGAAAATTTTAAAGATATATATGACCAAAAATGGAGGCTTATATTATTTTAAAATCTAAAACTCTAGAAATTATATCCCTAACACATAGATATATGAAATTGGTAAAGTTAACATATGTCACAGTTTTTGTGGGGAGTTTGCTTTACTATATTTTAGACTATTGTGGGACAAAATTACTCGTGTTAACAAATAGTATCGTTTTTAATAGTGTCAAAATAAGTTTAGATGTTCTCCATTTGTTATTCACTTTTAGTTAAGATCTAAATATTTGGGTTTATGAGTTGAAAATAATTTTTGTTCAAAATGCTCATGAAGGTTCAAATTTCACCTTAGCCATCATTTGTATTATTAACAAAGTACAATTCTAAAAATTATAAAGAAACTTTACATAGATTAATATATCAAGAGTTTGAGAACATAAGCAGAAAAGAGAACAAATATTGCTAACCTTTTACTAATAATTATTTGTGAAATAAAAATACAAGCTTATTTATTTTTTGTCATCATCCTCATCACCTAAGAGGAAGCTTAAATGAGTTCTTTACTCTAACCAGTTTTCCACAAGAAACTAGTCATTTCAATTGACCAAATAATCTCTTTCTAAAATTTTTAGGAAGACCATTATAATTATTTTCAATGTTCTTGGCTATTACAATACAACTCCATCTTTGAATGCTTCCCATGGAGGATATTGCATCATTAATCATCTATATTTGAAAAAAATAAAAGTTAGATCCATATATATTAATACTCATATATCACTTAAGAAATATATATAAAAACCTGTTCATAAGGAGGATGGGGGGAATATAGGCATTCCGTTGAGCATTAGGATGGCGGGGAATATAGGCATTTGGTTCAGCGTTCATCATGAGAGCCATGGGCGGAGGATATTTGAATCTCTTTAAAACCTGTTACCTTAAATCTAAATCTTAAAACCCTTAAGCTAACTCCTCAACCTCTGAAGCAGGTACCTTAGTGATATATGTTGAATGATCATATATTTAAGTTGGGAGATACTAAAATATTAAAAAAAGGAAAATAATCTTTTGCTTTTAAAATTTTTGCAAGGGAGCCATTATTTGGAGCTAAATATTTTCATGAAAATTTGATTTCACGCTCACTCAAATCCTAATAAGTAATAACTAAGCACGCGCCAATATCATGTGTTACTTTTTTAAAAATAAGACGTTGTTTATTAATTATTTGGATGAACTAGAAATTTATAATATTATACATATCAAAAATATAATAGGTCAATCATATTTCAAAGTGATGATTGTATTATTAGTAATTAATTATTCAACTCCAAATTTATTAAGATTTGTTTGAAATAATAAAAATATTTTAATCTTATACCAAAAAATAATTTTTATTTATATTAAAAATACTTGTGATATAAAAGGTTTAGAACAAATAAGATAGAAGGTCATAAGTACTAAAGGAGACACATTATGATCAAAATTATCAAGTCACTTAAGATTTACATTATACTTTTGAAGATATTAAAAAATAATGTGATTTCATACATATTAATGATTGTAATGTAGTTCTTAGATTTGAGCTTGGGTGTAAAAAATTATATTTTAAAAAAAAATTATTAAAAATATTTATTATTGGTAAGATAGTATATATAGTAGACTAATCTCAATGTTAATATTATGAGTTAAATCTAGTCCAATTTATTTGAAATAGAAGTTTTAATTTGTGTTTCAAATTAACTACCCTATTTTTAACATATTCATAAAAAACTCTGTTATTTAATTTATATTAGTTTCTATAATTTAATTTTTATGAATTATTTTTAACACATATATTAAAACTCATTGTGGTAAGGAAAGCAAAAACTTTGCATTGGAGTTTCATGTAAGATAATATACGTGTTAACAACCTTTTTACATAACAATAATAAAAACATATTCACTTTTAATACATATTATACTTATTAGAGGTTTGTTAAATATTTGCTTATTATAAGTTTAGTATGACAATTGAAAATCTTTTAAGCACATAAATTTCAAAATCAAGGATTGTCACAATATATGCCATAAAGATTTTGAGCTTACCAATTTGTCTTAAAAATTATTGTTTGCAATATATTAAAAATGTGTTTTATATTATTTCTAATTGGATGGAAACAAATTTTAATGGTAAAAACCTTAATGTATGGGAAGTTAATAAAGAAGGAAATTTTAATTTTTTATGAGGACAACATCATAATGTTAGGTGGTTAAAAATTCATTTTCACCAAATCCGTTTATTAAGAACCCCAAACATTAGTTTCAAAGCATAACTTATAGTATTACTTAGATAAATTATTTTGGAATATCTATTTAATATGTTTAAATTTTTTTATTCATTTTATGATTTACTATTTCTTTCAATGATAAAAAAATAATCATTGTGTTGAGCAGTTAATATTTCTACTCCAAATAGTTAATATTTCTACTCCAGTAAGTAATTATTTTTGGACCATATATCAATTTGGTCCATTTGTTAAATTGTAAAACCCTTTTCATCCTTCAATATGATTTATAACTTTGTAAAATAGTTAATATGTATTTTAAGAAAATATTAAAGATATATATGACCAAAAATGGAGGCTTATATTATTTTAAAATCTAAAACTCTAGAAATTATATCAGCCGGCCGGGAAAGGGTAAATCTGTGTTAGATATATGAAATTGGTAAAGTTAACATATGTCACAGTTTTTGTGGGGAGTTTGCTTTACTATATTTTAGACTATTGTGGACAAAATTATTAGTGTTAACAAATAGTATCGTTTTTAATAGTGTTAAAATAAGTTTAGATGTTCTCCATTTGTTATTCACTTTTATTTAAGATCTAAATATTTGGGTTTATGAGTTGAAAATATTTTTTGTTCATAATGCTCATGAAGGTTCAAATTTCACCTTAGCCATCATTTGTATTATTAACAAAGTACAATTCTAAAAATTATAAAGAAATTTTACATAGATTAATATATCAAGAGTTTGAGAACATAAGCACAAAAGAGAACAAATATTGCTAACCTTTTACTAATAATTATTTGTGAAATAAAAATACAAGCTTATTTATTTTTTCTCATCATCCTCATCACCTAAGAGGAAGCTTAAATGAGTTCTTCACTCTAACGAGTTTTCCACAAGAAACTAGTCGTTTCAATTGACCAAATAATCTCTTTCTAAAATTTTTAGGAAGACCATTATAATTATTTTCAATGTTCTTGGCTATTGCAATACAACTCCATCTTTAAATGCTTCCCATGGAGGATATTGCATCATTAATCATCTATATTTGAAAAAAATAAAAGTTAGATCCATATATATTAATACTCATATATCACTTAAGAAATATATATAAAAACCTGTTCATAAGGAGGATGGCGGGGAATATAGGCATTCCCTTGAGCATTAGGATGGCGGGGAATATAGGCATTTGGTTCAGCATTCATCATGAGAGCCATGGGCGGAGGATATTTGAATCTCTTTAAAACCTGTTACCTTAAATCTAAATCTTAAAACCCTTAAGCTAACTCCTCAACCTCAGGTACCTTAGTGATATATGTTGAATGATTATATATTTAAGTTGGGAGATACTAAAATATTAAAAAAAGGAAAATAATCTTTTACTTTTAAAATTTTTGCAAGGGAGCCATTATTTGGAGCTAAATATTTTCATGAAAATTTGATTTCACGCTCACTCAAATCCTAATAAGTAATAACTAAGCACGCGCCAATATCATGTGTTACTTTTTTTAAAATAAGACGTTGTTTATTAATTATTTGGATGAACTAGAAATTTATAATATTATACGATATCAAAAATATAATAGGTCAATCATATTTCAAAGTGATGATTGTATTATTAGTAATTAATTATTCAACTCCAAATTTATTAATATTTGTTTGAAATAATAAAAATATTTTAATCTTATACCAAAAAATAATTTTTATTTATATTAAAAATACTTGTGATATAAAAGGTTTAGAACAAATATGATAGAAGGTCATAAGTACTACCCGAGACACATTATGATCAAAATTATCAAGTCACTTAAGATTTATATTATACTTTTGAAGATATTAAAAAATAATGTGATTTCATACATATTAATGATTGTAATGTAGTTCTTAGATTTGAGTTTTGGTGTAAAAAATTATATTTTTAAAAAAAATTATTAAAAATATTTATTATTGGTAAGATAGTATATAGTAGACTAATCTCAATGTTAATATTATGAGTTAAATCTAGTCCAATTTATTTGAAATTGAAGTTTTAATTTTGTAACTCCTTTGTTTTGATGATCACAACACAACAAGCCATCATGTTGTTATTTGAGAATGTTTGCAGGATATAATAGCTTAATGTCATTGATGTTTAAGTATCATGACAGCAAAGCTATCATAAGACAGTAATCTATTTCAGCAAGCTATGATCAACTATGTCAGAATAACAGCAAGCCAAGATGCACAGTCCAGATTCAACAAGGAAGTCGAATTTCATGGAGATTTTATAGGATCTTCATATATATCAGTTGTAAGGACTTCTCTAATATAATATACGTGCATTATATATATAGAGCTCAATTATAAATCGTTTTTAATCATTCAAAATGATTTCCTAAAGAATAGGAGTTTGTTTCTCTTTCAAACTCTTTCTCTTATCTTCTTATTAAAACGTTTTATCCTCTACTAAATAGAAGAGATATTTTCTGTACGTTGGACATCTTTCTTTCTCTTCTATCTAACGTACACATGAACGTTGGAAACCATCCCAACGATCTTACACGGTAGAATTGGATTCTAGCCGTTGTAATTTGTTGAGGCTGTTTTCAAACGTTAATGTGTGGTTATATAAGAGGTTTTCTTGCAGTTTTATAAAAGACGACTTTTGCAAGCAAGAACACATACAACTCCTGATCTTTATTGATTTTAAAATACTCTCAAGCTCTAAATATATCCACGTGTTTTATCTTGAAGAGAGTTTATAGTTTGAGTTGTAAACTTTATCATTGATTTGTATTGTTCAAATTGTATTGATTAGTTGCTAGATAAGTTGGCTAGGGAAACAAGGGTTTAGTGGTACTTGCTAGAGGAGTTTGTACTACGGGGTAGTATAGTACTTAGAGAGTAGGTTCTTAAATAGGGTTTCAGCAAGCCATTATCAGCAGCTGGGATAAAGGGAGATATATTGTTGTATCTTGTAGTTGTAACCTTCATTGATCAATAATATATTCTCTTACCAAGTTGGTAAGGGACCAGGACGTAGACCATAGGGGCTTAGGGGTCGAACCTGGCTAAAATTCTTGTGTGTTCTATTTACTTTCCTACACATTATTTTCTGCATTGCATTTAGTCATCTCAGCTTACTATCATTGTCAGATTATAGTTCAGTTGATAAAATCTCAGTAAGCTATTATCGGGTAAAATTTAAAAGTAATCCTAGTTAGCCATAATCACCTATTCACCCCCCTCTAGGTGTAATTTCAGTTGGTGTCAGAGCTTTGGTATACTAATCTTTCTGTAACAGGAATAGTATTCGATCAAAATGGCTGACAAATATCCCGAAGGAACCTCAGATTACCGAGCACCTCTCTTGCTTGGTACAGAAAACTATAACTGGTGGAAAGGTCGCATGGAAGTGTATCTATCCAGGGAGCCACTAGCTTTGAGAGTTGTTCAGAAGGGTCCTTTTAAGTTCAAGGACAAAGAAGGCAAAGTGAAAGACGTTGATGATCTCATAGAGGCTGAACTAATCAAATACAACTTCAATGGAAAGGCTAGGAATTCTCTCATGAATGGGTTATGTCCTAGTGAATGTGATAAAGTCTCTTCATGCAAATCAGCTAAAGAGATATGGGATACTCTGGAATTGTATCACGAAGGATCCAAGAGTTTAAGAAAGGTGAAATTGAGTAAACTAATGAATGAGTTTGGAAATTTCAAGCTTCAAGACGGAGAAACTATTCGAGAAAGTCAAGCTAGATTCCAGATAAATCTGAATGCCTTAAAGCAGCTTGGCAAACATATCCCACAAGAGGAAATCAATATGAAGATACTTAGTGCTGTGCCATTTATCTATGAACCAAAGGTAACAGCTCTAGAATCCTCTCCAACTATAGATACTATGGATCAATTGGCTGTTTTTGCAGAATTGGAACAATTTGAAAGCAAAATCAAGGAAAGCCAATCAAGTTCTATGCAAGCTCCAGTTGCTCAAATGAAGCAATTAGCTCTTCACACTAATGATAGCTTACTGGAATCTGAAGATGAGTCAGACGAAGAACTAGCTTTAATATCCAGGAAGATCAGAAAGATGATCGAGAAGAAGAACAAGCTGAAAAGAGATAAAGGCAGATTTTCCAACAACAAGAAGCCCAACAAGGATTCTAAAGATCAGACATGCTTTGAATGTGGAAAGCCAGGCCATTATAAGCGGGACTGCTATAAATTGAAGTCAAAACAGCAAACTGTCTTCAAGGATAAGAAGAAAGCTAAAGCTCTAATGACTTGGAGTGATGATGACTCGGTTTCTAGTGATGATTCAAGTGGAGACATGGTCAATCTTGCCCTAGTTGGACTTGATGATGATTCTGTTCGAGGAAATTCAGAAAGTGGATACCTAGAAAGTGATTCAGACGAAGATCAGAGTGAGGTAAACTCTTGTAAATATAATTTATCTTCTGAAAATATTGTTTTGGAACCAATAACCATGCAGGAATGTAAGAATGTATCTATGGGTGAATATTATTCTCTTAAAGCTGAAAATAGCAAGCTAAAAGAGAAGAATAATTATCTCAAGACTATTGTTCAAGATTTGATGAGCAAAGTAGATACTTGGATTGACAAGAAGGTACCTACACAAGCTAACAAAGAGGCTGAAATCAAGGATCTTCAAGCTAAAGTTAGTCATGTGGAAAACTTCAACATAATTCTCCTCAAAAGAAACAAGACTCAATTAATGGAGATCACAGAGTTAAAGAAGGAGATTGAAGCAAGGGATGAATGTTTGGAGTTGTTCAAACTCAGAGAATCAATAGATGCAACACCTTCAAATCAAGCAGAAGAACCATCTCAGCAAGCTGAAATCATAAGTGAGCAAGCTGAAAAGATTGATCTGCTCACAAAGGAAGTTGAGGATCTGAAAAAGGGCATGGGATCGTTTGTTCAAGGAGAAGAAAGTCTCAAATCTATGATGAACTAACACAAATATTCCATTGGTCAGAGAAGGAATTGGAATGAATGCGAACAAGAAGGACAAAGCTCTAAGATATGAAGGAAAACATGGCATACCCTATGATTATGCTATGCCTTGGAAGATATGCAACAGATGTGGAAAGAAAGGGCATCTTGAAAAACATTGCAAAGTTCAGAATGGACAAAAATCATACCATGGAGGAAACAAACAGAAAACAGCTTACTATGATCAGAATGGCAGAACAAAGACAGCTTACCATCATCAGGCTGGCAGAGTTAAATCACCTAGATTTATCCAAAAATGGATAAAGAAATCTGATTTACATGTTCTATATGTTTTATCTTCTAACCATGTCGGACCCAATAAACTTTGGGTACCAAAAGGTTGAGTTGTTTTATTTGTTTTGTAGATGTGTCTTGCCGCTCGAGTCAAATCAACTCAATGGATCTTAGATAGCGGATGTACTAGACATATGAGTGGAGACAAAACACAATTCTTGAGTCTTCAGATGAAAAAGGGTGGAAGAGTGACTATTGGTGATAGCAAAACTCTTCAAATTCTTGGAAAAGGTAAAATAGGTAATAAACTCATTTCAATTGATAAAGTTCAATATGTTAAAGGCCTTAAATATAATTTGCTTAGCATAAGTCAGTTATATGATGATGGTCATACTGTTAACTTTGGTATTGATAAGTGTATTATTACTATTGGTACTAACAAAGTCCCCCTAGTTGCTAGAAGGGAAGGAAATATATATATTTTGGACTTTGAGTTACAGAAAACAGCTTGTTGTCTTGCTGCAATAGACACTGATCCTTATGTTTGGCATAGAAGATTGGGTCATGCTCACATGGACTTACTTAACAAGCTTTCAAAGAAGAAGCTAGTCAAAGGTTTACCCAAAATCAAGTATGTCAAGACTGAGGTGTGTTCGGCATGCCAATTAGGCAAGCAAATTAGAAGTACTCACAAAGCAAAGAAAATGGTATCTACTTCTAAACCCTTAGAACTTTTTCATTTAGACTTATTTGGTCCAGAAGCGTATAAAAGTATAGGAGGTAAGCAATATGGTTTTGTAATTGTTGATGATTATTCTCGTTTTACATGGGTATTGTTTCTTAGAACTAAAGATGCTGCTTTTAATGAGTTTGAGAAACTAATTAAATTACTTGAGAATAAGCTCAATACAAAGCTTGTAGGAATAAGGAGTGATCGAGGTGGTGAATTCCAAAAAGACTTTGTTACTTATTGTGAAGAAAGAGGAATATCACATGAATTCTCGGCTCCAAGGACTCCACAACAAAATGGTGTGGTGGAACGCAAGAATAGGTCACTGCAAGAGACAGCAAGGACCTTGTTACAAGAAAGCAAGTTACCTAGAAGTTTTTGGGCAGAAGCAGTCAACAAAGCATGCTATGTTCTGAATAGAGTATTGATAAGACCTATTTTGGACAAGACTCCATATGAATTGCTCAAGAAAAAGAGGCCCAACATCAGTTACTTCAGAATCTTTGGCTCAAAGTGTTTTGTGCTCAAGACAATTGGTAATGATGGTAAATTTGATGCTAAATCTTATGAAGCTATTTTTCTTGGTTATTCTATGAATAGTAAAACCTATAGAGTTTATAATTTATCTAAGCATATTGTTGAGGAATCTATAGATGTTACTTTTCAACAACCTAACAATGATCTTCCAAGAGACGAGGAAGATGATGCAGGTGAAGCTGGACAACAGCAAGCTGAAACAGAGAAGGCTACTCCAAAACAGCAAGCTGAAAGAGAGACTGATTCTGGAAAACAGCAAGCTGAAATTGAAACTGCCTCAGGAAATCAGCAAGCAGAACCTTCTACTCCAGTTGATGATGCAATTGTAAAGATGGCAACGATGACTCTTGATGGTCCTAGAGGAAATAGAGCAAAAGATAAAATGCCAATCTATGATGGTGAAGACTTAGCTCCTCCATCTAAGATAAGGAAGACTTCACATGAAGATATTGCAAAGCATTCATTGCCAAAAGCTACACGGACAGTGAAGAATCACCCTCCAGAACTGGTTATTGGTGATATTTCTAATGGTCTCAAGACAAGAAAAGGCACTGCAAACTTTTGTGCTTATGCTGCATTTTTAGCTCAAGAGGAACCCAAAAATGTCAAAGAAGCACTTGAAGATGAAAATTGGATCACGGCTATGCAAGAAGAACTCAATCAAATCGAACGATATGATGTTTGGGAACTGGTCAAGCCACCAAAGGATGCTTCAATCATTGGTACAAAATGGATTTTCAAGAATAAAGTGGATGAATTTGGTACTGTTACTCGAAATAAAGCAAGGCTCGTAGCACAAGGGTACAACCAACAAGAAGGCATTGACTTTGATCAAACTTATGCTCCAGTAGCTAGATTGGAATCAATTAGGATGCTTCTTGCTTATGCATGCTTCAAGAAGATCAAGCTACATCAAATGGACGTCAAAAGTGCTTTTCTTAATGGATTTCTGGAAGAGGAAGTTTATGTTAAGCAACCCCCTGGTTTTGAACATGAACAACATCCGGACTATGTTTACAAGCTCAAGAAGGCATTATATGGCTTAAAGCAAGCACCAAGGGCTTGGTACAAGAGGCTTAGTAAGTTTTTGATCAAAAATGGCTTCATTCGAGGTAAAATTGATCCTACTTTATTTACTAAGCAAAATGGTAATGATATTTTGATTGTCCAGATATATGTAGATGATATAATCTTTGGATCCACTAATTATTCTATGTGTGAGTGGTTTTGTAAGTGTATGAGCAGTGAATTTGACATGAGCATGATGGGTGAGCTCAATTATTTCTTGGGGCTCCAAATTAAACAATCTAAAGATGGAATTTATGTGCATCAATCAAAATATGTCAAGAATTTGCTGACCAGATTTGGTTTTGACAATGTCAAGCCGAAATCTACTCCAATGAATCAAAATAGCAAGCTGACATCGGATGAAAAAGGTAAAGATGTTGATATCAAGAAGTATAGAGGTATGATTGGTAGTCTTTTATATCTTACTGCTTCTCGGCCAGATATTATGTATAGTGTTTGTGTATGTGCTCGTTTTCAAGCTAAACCTAAGGAATCACACTTAAATGCAGTTAAAAGAATATTTCGATATTTAAGTGGGACTATTAATCTTGGGTTATTTTATCCTATTACAAGCACATTTGATCTTCTGGGGTATAGTGATGCTGACTATGCATGTTGTCAAACTGATAGAAAGAGCACAAGTGGTGTTTGTACATATTTAGGATAAAGTCTCGTATCTTGGCAAAGTAAGAAACAAACTTCAGTTGCATTATCCACAACAGAAGGTGAGTATTTGGCAGCTGGTAGCTATTGCTCTCAAATTTTATGGATGATTCAGACTCTACGAGATTTTGGAATCAAGTGTGGCAAAGTTCCAATCTATTGTGACAACACTAGCACCATCAACATATCAAAGAATCCAGTTAATCACTCAAGAACAAAGCATATTGATGTTCATCATCATTTCTTGAGAGATAATGCTGTCAAAGGTAAGATTGAATTAGTTTTTGTACCTACTGAATATCAATTGGCAGATATCTTTACAAAACCCCTTGGCGAAGCAAGATTTTCTACCATTCGAAGGGAACTTGGCATGTGCAGTGTATAATAGCAAGCTATCTTTGGAAATTTGGTAATGTTGGCTTACTATCATTTTTCATATTAGTTTACTATGATGGGTTATTAAAATGGCAATTTTGTGTTTAATATAATTTTTTAATTATGATATGTCATTATCTGTTTATTGTCGTTACTTGTTTGTGTGTTTTGATGCTTTATCTTATAATTCTGATCAGCCCACAACCTGAATCTTTTTGATGCTTTAAGGGAGAGTAATTTAGGAGACTTCTGTTTATATTTATGCCTGATTATTAAGACTATCTGTTGGCTTATGTTTAATCTGTGGTTTGCTACTTGGTTTATGATGCTACTTGGTTTAAATTGACTTTTGGTTTTTTTAAGACTTGATGTAATGATTTATGCTGGTTGTTAGTTATGATTGGATATTTGGATATGCATATGTGTCATTTATATTAATTGCAGTAACATATTATAAGTTTTTGAGATATGCATAGATTTAGGGGGAGTTTTTATAATTATCCTAAATGTGTGTAATCATCAAAAAGGGGGAGATTATAACTCCTTAGTTTTGATGATCACAACACAGCAAGCCATCATTTTGTTATTTGAGAATGTTTGCAGGATATAACAGCTTAATGTCATTGCTGTTTAAGTATCATGACAGCAAGCTATCATAAAACAATAATCTATTTCAGCAAGCTATGATCAACTATGTCAGAATAACAGCAAGCCAAGATGCATAGTCCAGATTCAACAAGGAAGTCGAATTTCATGGAGATTTTATAGGATCTTCATATATATCAGTTGTAAGGACTTCTCTAATATAATATACGTGCATTATATATATAAAGCTCAATTATAAATCGTTTTAATCATTCAAATTGATTTCCTAAAGAATAGGAGTTTGTTTCTCTTTCAAACTCTTTCTCCTATCTTCTTATTAAAACATTTTATCCTCTACATAATAGAAGAGATATTTTCTGAACGTTGGACTTCTGTGTTTCTCTTCTATCTAACGTACACATGAACGTTGGAAAAACTATCCCAACGATCTTACACGGTAGAATTGGATTCTAGCCGTTATAATTTGTTGAGGCTGTTTTCAAACGTTAATGTGTGGTTATATAAGAGGTTTTCTTGCAGTTTTATAAAAGACGATTTTTGCAAGCAAGAACACATACAACTCCTGATCTTTATTGATTTCAAAATACTCTCAAGCTCTAAATATATCCACGTGTTTTATCTTGAAGAGAGTTTATAGTTTGAGTTGTAAACTTTATCATTGATTTGTATTGTTCAAATTGTATTGATTAGTTGCTGGATAAGTTGGCTAGGGAAACAAGGGTTTAGTGGTACTTGCTAGAGGAGTTTGTACTACGGGGTAGTATAGTACTTAGAGAGCAGGTTCGTAAACAGGGTTTCAGCAAGCCATTATCAGCAGCTGGGATAAAGGGAGATATATTATTGTATCTTGTAGTTGTAACCTTCATTGATCAATAATATATTCTCTTACCAAGTTGGTAAGGGACCAGGACGTAGACCATAGGGGCTTAGGGGTCGAACCTGGCTAAAATTCTTGTGTGTTCTATTTACTTTCCTGCACATTATTTTCTGCATTGCATTTAGTCATCTCAGCTTACTATCATTGTCAGATTATAGTTCAGTTGATAAAATCTCAGTAAGCTATTATCGGGTAAAATTTAAAAGTAATCTTAGTTAGCCATAATTACCTATTCACCCCCCTCTAGGTGTAATTTCAAATTTGTGTTTCAAATTAACTACCCTATTTTTAACATATTCATAAAAAACTCTGTAATTTAATTTATATTAATTTCTATAATTTAATTTTTATTAATTATTTTTAACACATATATTAAAACTCATTGTGGTAAGGAAAGCAAAAACTTTGCATTGGAGTTTCATGTAAGATAATATGATAGAAGGTCATAAGTACTACACGAGACACATTATGATCAAAATTATCAAGTCACTTAAGATTTACATTATACCTTTGAAGATATTAAAAAATAATGTGATTTCATACATATTAATGAATGTAATGTAGTTCTTAGATTTGAGATTGGTTGTAACAAATTATATTTTTAAAAAAAATTATTAAAAATATTTATTATTGGTAAGATAGTATATATAGTAGACTAATCTCAATGTTAATATTATGAGTTAAATCTAGTCCAATTTATTTGAAATAGAAGTTTTAATTTGTGTTTCAAATTAACTACCCTATTTTTAACATATTCATAAAAAACTCTGTTATTTAATTTATATTAATTTCTATAATTTAATTTTTATGAATTATTTTTAACACATATATTAAAACTCATTGTGGTAAGGAAAGCAAAAACTTTGCATTGGAGTTTCATGTAAGATAATATACGTGTTAACAACCTTTTTACATAACAATAATAAAAACATATTCACTTTTAATACATATTATACTTATTAGAGGTTTGTTAAATATTTGCTTATTATAAGTTTAGTATGACAATTGAAAATCTTTTAAGCACATAAATTTCAAAATCAAGGACTGTCACAATATATGCCATAAAGATTTTGAGCTTACCAATTAGTCTTAAAAATTATTGTTTGCAATATATTAAAAATGTGTTTTATATTATTTCTAATTGGATGGAAACAAATTTTAATGGTAAAAACATTAATGTATGGGAAGTTAATAAAGAAGGAAATTTTATTTTTTTATGAGGACAACATCATAATGTTAGGTGGTTAAAAATTTATTTTCACCAAATCCCTTTATTAAGAACCCCAAACATTAGTTTCAAAGCATAACTTATAGTATTACGTATTACTTAGATAAATTATTTTGGAATATCTATTTAATGTGTTTAAATTTTTTTATTTATTTTATGATTTACTATTTCTTTCAATGATAAAAAAATAATCATTGTGTTGAGCAGTTAATATTTCTACTCCAAATAGTTAATATTTCTACTCCAGTAAGTAATTATTTTTGGACCATATATCAATTTGGTCCATTTGTTAAATTGTAAAACCCTTTTCATCCTTCAATATGATTTATAACTTTGTAAAATAGTTAATATGTATTTTAAGAAAATATTAAAGATATATATGACCAAAAATGGAGGCTTATATTATTTTAAAATCTAAAACTCTAGAAATTATGTCCCTAACACATAGATATATGAAATTGGTAAAGTTAACATATGTCACAGTTTTTGTGGGGAGTTTGCTTTACTATATTTTAGACTATTGTGGGACAAAATTACTCGTGTTAACAAATAGTATCGTTTTTAATAGTGCCAAAACACTAGTACAAAATTGGTTTTTTACGTCGCGCATTTTACGTCGCACATTGGAAAGTGCGACATATATATCTCTTTATACGTCGGTGTTTTCAGACCCCGACGTATATTAACCTATTATAAGCACTTTTTACATCGGTTCAAAAAAAAACCGACGTATATTTTGATCATATACGTCGGTCTTTTGTTACCCGACGTATAACATTTTAATTTACGTCGTATCATTTTAACCCGATGTATAAAGTTTGTATACATAGTTGACATATATGTCGGTGTTTTTGAGATCCGATGTATAAAAGTGGCAATATATATCACGGTTCATTATAATCCGACGTATATAATTCCAGTTTTATCAAAAATATAAAATTAAAATTTTTAATCAGACTAGCGCGCGAAGCAATTGGGAAACAGGCGGGGATAGAAAAAGTAATGGCTAGTTGTTGAAACTCTCTTCTTCAATTCCCAGCAAACAAAACACACCTAAGCTATCTATTATCAAACTCATCGGACCAAGAAGTTGCCCTAATTCATCTTATAATTGGTACCTAAACTCTTAATTGTATACACGCTCTTTATCTCCTCCAGATCTCCGGCTAATTTAATCGATAACCAACACACTCTCCCACTAATTTAATCGGTAACTTCTTCTCTCCCTCCCCCCCCTCTCTCTCTCTCTCTCTCTCTCCCCCCCCCCTCTCTCCCCTCGCATCCTCTGCAACTTCCCCATCTCTCTCTGTGGCGCTCTACTGTGTAGGTATTTAAAGTGGTTATAATTTGTTTTTAATTAATTTGTTATTGAAACTTGTTAGATTTGTTCTGCATATCTTCAAACTGAGCAATTTGAGTTTCTTGTTTCTAGCTTTTTGGTGATAGTTATATGATTTTAATTAATAAGCATCTCAATAATGACATGTCAGGGGAGAAAATCTTGACTTCATTCACTGAGTTTTTTATGCATAGATATTATATTTGTGTGTGAATTGTATATATGAAAAGCCCTGATTATATACCAAATTTCAGACAATAAACTGTTCTGATGTAGAAGGTTGTGAGCAGCAAATTATATACCATTGAAAAGATATCAGAGTCTAGTTTTTTATGCAAAAAACGGTTTGTGAAAATAAAATTTCTACAAAAAGTTACAGCAGTTTTAGTGAAGAAGGGTCATGCTGGGCAGATTTGTGGGTTCTGTTTTATACCAAGTGGGTCTCTGTTTTATCTTCTTTTTTGTTCCTCTGTATACATTTGTTTTGTTCAGTTAAATTCAATGATTATATTGGTCTTGTGTTCTCATGTTAGGCATGTTATAAATTTACAAACAGTTTCTTAATTCCCTGCCCATTCACATGTATGGTTGACTAGATTTGTTTAAAAATAAATGGGTTAGAAGACATAGTACAAATAACATTTGGTGATCATTCAAATAGTTGCAGGAGGCTGTCTATCCTATTTGCTCAAACGCCTAATATATAAATTAGGTAGTACATTACATTTATTTATATATGAGTAACATAGTAATTTATTACAGATAAAATATATAACTTGTATTTCTTAAATCAAAAGGAAAAGGGATTGTTGCTTTGTGCTCTTAGCAAGGTACTATGCAACATTTTTGACATACAAGGTACACTCACAAGTTGTGCACGGATTTCAAAGATAATTCATTTGCATTCATGTGTCCATCTGTATTAGCATTGGCGCGTGAATCTAAGCATCAAGATGCTACATCTAGATACATATGTGAGGTTATGAAAGATGCTAAGGAGAAACGTTTTATCCTAGCACCATACATTCAAAGGTAAGAAGATAAGCATTTGAGACTATCCCTATATTTTGCTCACCATTTGTGACTATCTCATACATAATTTTATCCAAGTATGAGGTTAATTACTAGACTAAAGATTATTCTGATTTAGGGATGTTTTAAGTTTTAACACAATTATTAAATTACAGTAAGCATTGGATGTTGCTTATGTATTGTGTTGAAGAAAGTGTTGTATACTTGTTTGATCCGCTAAAGCAAAAACGACAAATACACGTGAAGACTCCTTGGGAAACGTAAGTTATGAAAAATTTACTATAGTTTGTAGTTAAAGTAGTTCAAAATTTTTTATGTATCGAATTTTTTATTCTTATATATAACAGGGCATATAAAGTTGCTACTAAATATGGTTGTAAGAAGAATAATCAAAATAACCTGGTCTGGTACGATGAAGTTCAGGTATTCCTACACTATTTGTTTTGGTCTTACAAGTCTTTTTCTAAATTTTTTTCTAGATTTTTAAATGTTTCAACTTTATTTTGTAGTGCCCTCAACAAAAAGGAGGTACTGAGTGTGGTTATTTTGTGATGAAATACATGAATGAGATAATCATGTTATCTCGTAAAGACCCTAAAACTAAGTGGAAGGAGGTACATAACATGGAACAAATATTTTTATAGATAGTAAACAAATAAATTGTGTACATGTTAGCATTTCATTTTCTTGACAGGTTCTTGGAAAAGGATACACAAACGAGCAAATTGGAGAAATTCGAGATATTTGGGCAGATTTTTTTATTCGTGAATATATGTGATTAGGTACATTATTCTGGCTTTAATAAGTTCGAAAAAAAAAAATTCCATAATTTTTTACTCAGTATATATACATCACATATATACTTATTTGTTCTCACAAATTTTTGCTGTAGTGCTACGGTTGGGACTAGCTACTGCTAATCGGGAGTGTGATCATGTGTTAGTCTACATCAATTGTTAGATGGATACTGATTTCTTTTGGCATCGATTAATGATGGTTATCATGTGTACATGAAACATTTTGAAATGTATGGTACAATTAATTGTCATGCACATCAAGAATTTTTAAATATTATTGTAGATGATTTTCAAGTAATGGAACAACAGTTATTTTAATATTTTAAATCATTTATTTAAGAATATTGGAGTGTAAGTTTTATTTACATTAAATTAATATTTGTTCAATATAGGGCAGGTATATTATCAATTTTCTAGCAAAATACGTCGGCTCAAAAAGGCAGGCGATGTATAAAATTCAGACATATACGCCGGTTAGTTAAAAAAGCGACATAAATAAGTGAACAATATACGTCGGTTTTAAAGTTTATACATCGACTACAAAAAATTTATACATCAGTCAATAGACTTTTATACGTCGGCGATAGAGAACATTATACGTCGGGGTTTTCATCTTTTACGTCGGTTTGAAAAGAGACGTATATTAGATATTTACGTCGCATTTTTAACCGCTGTAAAATCTTATGACTATATACGTCCCCCCTCTATACGTCGCCCTTTTGCCGACGTATAACACATATTTAACCGACGTAAAAGGCCAATTTTGTACTAGTGAAATAAGTTTAGATGTTCTCCATTTGTTATTCACTTTTAGTTAAGATCTAAATATTTGGGTTTATGAGTTGAAAATAATTTTTGTTCAAAATGCTCATGAAGGTTCAAATTTCACCTTAGCCATCATTTGTATTATTAACAAAGTACAATTCTAAAAATTATAAAGAAATTTTACATAGATTAATATATCAAGAGTTTGAGAACATAAGCACAAAAGAGAACAAATATTGCTAACCTTTTACTAATAATTATTTGTGAAATAAAAATACAAGCTTATTTATTTTTTCTCATCATCCTCATCACCTAAGAGGAAGCTTAAATGAGTTCTTCACTCTAACCACTTTTCCACAAGAAACTAGTCCTTTCAATTGACCAAATAATCTCTTTATAAATTTTTAGGAAGACCATTATAATTATTTTCAATGTTCTTGGCTATTGCAATACAACTCCATCTTTGAATGCTTCCCATGGAGGATATTGCATCATTAATCATCTACATTTGAAAAAAATAAAAGTTAGATCCATATATATTAATACTCATATATCACTTAAGAAATATATATAAAAACCTGTTCATAAGGAGGATGGCGGGGAATATAGGCATTCCGTTGAGCATTAGGATGGCCGGGAATATAGGCATTTGGTTCAGTGTTCATCATGAGAGCCATGGGCGGAGGATATATGAATCTCTTTAAAACCTGTTACCTTAAATCTAAATCTTAAAACCCTTAAGCTAACTCCTCAACCTCTGAAGCAGGTACCTTAGTGATATATGTTGAATGATTATATATTTAAGTTGGGAGATACTAAAATATTAAAAAAAGAAAATAATCTTTTGCTTTTAAAATTTTTACAAGGGAGCCATTATTTGGAGCTAAATATTTTCATTAAAATTTTATTTCACGCTCACTCAAATCCTAATAAGTAATAACTAAGCACGCCCCAATATCATGTGTTACTTTTTTTAAAATAAGACGTTGTTTATTAATTATTTGGATGAACTAGAAATTTATAATATTATACGATATCAAAAATATAATAGGTCAATCATATTTCAAAGTGATGATTGTATTATTAGTAATTAATTATTCAACTCCAAATTTATTAAGATTTGTTTGAAATAATAAAAATATTTTAATCTTATACCAAAAAATAATTTTTATTTATATTAAAAATACTTGTGATATAAAAGGTTTAGAACAATTATGATAGAAGGTCATAAGTACTACACCAGACACATTATGATCAAAATTATCAAGTCACTTAAGATTTACATTATACCTTTGAAGATATTAAAAAATAATGTGATTTCATACATATTAATGATTGTAATGTAGTTCTTAGATTTGAGCTTGGTTGTAACAAATTATATTTTTAAAAAAAATTATTAAAAATATTTATTATTGGTAAGATAGTATATATAGTAGACTAATCTCAATGTTAATATTATGAGTTAAATCTAGTCCAATTTATTTGAAATAGAAGTTTTAATTGGTGTTTCAAATTAACTACCCTATTTTTAAAATATTCATAAAAAACTATGTTATTTAATTTATATTAATTTCTATAATTTAATTTTTATGAATTATTTTTAACACATATATTAAAACTCATTGTGGTAAGGAAAGCAAAAACTTTGCATTGGAGTTTCATGTAAGATAATATACGTGTTAACAACCTTTTTACATAACAATAATAAAAACATATTCACTTTTAATACATATTATACTTATTAGAGGTTTGTTAAATATTTGCTTATTATAAGTTTAGTATGACAATTGAAAATCTTTTAAGCACATAAATTTCAAAATCAAGGACTGTCACAATATATGCCATAAAGATTTTGAGCTTACCAATTAGTCTTAAAAATTATTGTTTGCAATATATTAAAAATGTGTTTTATATTATTTCTAATTGGATGGAAACAAATTTTAATGGTAAAAACCTTAATGTATGGGAAGTTAATAAAGAAGGAATTTTTTTTTATGAGGACAACATCATAATGTTAGGTGGTTAAAAATTCATTTTCACCAAATCCCTTTATTAAGAACCCCAAACATTAGTTTGAAAGCATAACTTATAGTATTACTTAGATAAATTATTTTGGAATATCTATTTAATATGTTTAAATTTTTTTATTTATTTTATGATTTACTATTTCTTTCAATAATAAAAAAATAATCATTGTGTTGAGCAGTTAATATTTCTACTCCAAATAGTTAATATTTCTACTCCAGTAAGTAATTATTTTTGGACCATATATCAATTTGGTCCATTTGTTAAATTGTAAAACCCTTTTCATCCTTCAATATGATTTATAACTTTGTAAAATAGTTAATATGTATTTTAAGAAAATATTAAAGATATATATGACAAAAAATGGAGGCTTATATTATTTTAAAATCTAAAACTCTAGAAATTATATCCGTAACACATAAATATATGAAATTGGCAAAGTTAACATATGTCACAGTTTTTGTGGGGAGTTTGTTTTACTATATTTTAGACTATTGTGGGACAAAATTACTCTGTTAACAAATAGTATCATTTTTAATAGTGTCAAAATAAGTTTAGATGTTCTCCATTTGTTATTCAATTTTAGTTAAGATCTAAATATTTGGGTTTATGAGTTGAAAATAATTTTTGTTCAAAATGCTCATGAAGGTTCAAATTTCACCTTAGCCATCATTTGTATTATTAACAAAGTACAATTCTAAAAATTATAAAGAAATTTTACATAGATTAATATATCAAGAGTTTGAGAACATAAGCAGAAAAGAGAATAAATATTGCTAACCTTTTACTAATAATTATTTGTGAAATAAAAATACAAGCTTATTATTTTTTTTCATCATCCTCATCACCTAAGAGGAAGCTTAAATGAGTTCTTCACTCTAACCAGTTTTCCACAAGAAACTAGTCGTTTCAATTGACCAAATAATCTCTTTCTAAAATTTTTAGGAAGACCATTATAATTATTTTCAATGTTCTTGGCTATTGCAATACAACTCCATCTTTGAATGCTTCCCATGGAGGATATTGCATCATTAATCATCTACATTTGAAAAAAATAAAAGTTAGATCCATATATATTAATACTAATATATCACTTAAGAAATATATATAAAAACCTGTTCATAAGGAGGATGGCGGGGAATATAGGCATTTGGTTCAGCGTTCATCATGAGAGCCATGGGCGGAGGATATTTGAATCTCTTTAGAACCTGTTATTTAAATCTAAATTTTAAAACTCTTAAGCTAACTCCTCAACCTCTGAAGCAGGTACCTTAGTGATATATGTTGAATGATTTTATATTTAAGTTGGGAGATACTAAAATATTAAAAAAAGGAAAATAATCTTTTGCTTTTAAAATTTTTGCAAGGGAGCCATTATTTGGAGCTAAATATTTTCATGAAAATTTGATTTCACGCTCACTCAAATCCTAATAAGTAATAACTAAGCACGCGCAATATCATGTGTTACTTTTTTTAAAATAAGACGTTGTTTATTAATTATTTGGATGAACTAGAAATTTATAATATTATACTATATCATAATTATAATAGGTCAATCATATTTCAAAGTGATGATTGTATTATTAGTAATTAATTATTCAACTCCAAATTTATTAAGATTTGTTTGAAATAATAAAAATATTTTAATCTTATACCAAAAAATAATTTTTATTTATATTAAAAATACTTGTGATATAAAAGGCTTAGAACAAATATGATAGAAGGTCATAAGTACTACAAGAGACACATTATGAACAAAATTATCAAGTCACTTAAGATTTACATTATACTTTTGAAGATATTAAAAAATAATGTGATTTCATACATATTAATGATTGTAATGTAGTTCTTAGGTTTGAGCTTGGTTGTAAAAAATTATATTTTTTAAAAAAATTAATAAAAATATTTATTATTGGTAAGATAGTATATATAGTTCACTAATCTCAATGTTAATATTATGAGTTAAATCTAGTCCAATTTATTTGAAATAGAAGTTTTAATTTGTGTTTCAAATTAACTACCCTATTTTTAAAATATTCATAAAAAACTCTGTTATTTAATTTATATTAATTTCTATAATTTTATTTTTATGAATTATTTTTAACACATATATTAAAACTCATTGTGGTAACGAAAGCAAAAACTTTGCATTGGAGTTTCATGTAGGATAATATACTTGTTAACAACCTTTTTACATAACAATAATAAAAGCATATTCATTTTTAATACATATTATACTTATTAAAGGTTTGTTAAATATGTGTTTATTATAAGTTTAGTATGACAATTGAAAATCTTTTAAGCACATAAATTTCAAAATCAAGGACTGTCACAATATATGCCATAAAGATTTTGAGCTTACCAATTAGTCTTAAAAATTATTGTTTGCAATATATTAAAAATGTGTTTTATATTATTTCTAATGGGATGAAAACAAATTTTGATGGTAAAAACCTTAATGTATGGGTAGTTAATAAAGAAGGAAATTTTATTTTTTTATGAGGAGAACATCATAATGTTAGGTGGTTAAAAATTCATTTTCACCAACTCCCTTTATTAAGAACCCCAAACATTAGTTTCAAACGGTAACTTATACTATTACTTAGATAAATTTTTTTGGAATATCTATTTAATAGGTTTAAATTTTTTTATTTATTTTATGATTTACTATTTCTTTCAATGATAAAAAAATAATCATTGCGTTGAGCACTTAATATTTCTACTCGAAATAGTTAATATTTCTACTCGAAATAGTTAATATTTTTACTCCAGTTAGTAATTATTATTGGACCATATATCAATTTGCTCCATTTGTTAAATTGTAAAACCCTTTTCATCCTCCAATATGCTTTATAACTTTGCGAAATAGTTAATATGTATTTTGAAAAATATTAAAGATATATATGACCTAAAATGGAGGCTTATATTATTTTAAAATCTAAAACTCTAGAAATTATATCCCTAAGACATAGATATATGAAATTGGTAAAGTTAACTTATGTCATAATTTTTGTGGAGAGTTTACTTCACTATATTTTAGACTATTGTGGGACAAAATTACTCGTGTTAACATTTAGTATGGTTTTTAATAGTGTCAAAATAAGTTTAGATGTTCTCCATTTGTTATTCACTTTTAGTTAAGATCTAAATATTTGGGTTTATGGGTTGAAAATAATTTTTGTTCAAAATGCTCATGAAGGTTCAAATTTAACCTTAGCCATCATTTGTATTATTAACAAAGTACAATTCTAAAAATTATAAAGAAATTTTACATAGATTAATATATCCAGAGTTTGAGAACATAAGCAGAAAAGAGAACAAATATTGCTAACCTTTTACTAATAATTATTTATGAAATAAAAATACAAGCTTATTTATTTTTTCTCATCATCCTCATCACCTAAGAGGAAGCTTAAATGAGTTCTTCACTCTAACCAGTTTTCCACAAGAAACTAGTCCTTTCAATTGACCAAATAATCTCTTTCTAAAATTTTTAGGAAGACCATTATAATTATTTTCAATGTTCTTGGCTATTGCAATACAACTCCATCTTTGAATGCTTCCCATGTAGGATATTGCATCATTAATCATCTACATTTGAAAAAAATAAAAGTTAGATCCATATACATTAATACTCATATATCACTTAAGAAATATATAAAAAAACCTGTTCATAAGGAGGATGGCGGGGAATATAGGCAGTCCGTTGAGCATTAGGATGGCGGGGAATATAGGCATTTGGTTCACCGTTCATCATGAGAGCCATGGGCGGAGGATATTTGAATCTCTTTAAAACCTGTTACCTTAAATCTAAATCTTAAAACCCTTAAGCTAACTCCTCAACCTCTGAAGCAGGTACCTTAGTGATATATGTTGAATGATTATATATTTAAGTTGGGAGATACTAAAATATTAAAAAAAGGAAAATAATCTTTTGCTTTTAATTTTTTTGCAAGGGAGCCATTATTTGGAGCTAAATATTTTCATGAAAATTTGATTTCACGCTTACTAAAATTACTCGTGTTAACAAATAGTATCGTTTTTAATAGTGTCAAAATAAGTTTAGATGTTCTCTATTTGTTATTCACTTTTAGTTAAGATCTAAATATTTGGGTTTATGAGTTGAAAATAATTTTTGTTCAAAATGCTCATGAAGGTTCAAATTTCACCTTAGCCATCATTTGTATTATTAACAAAGTACAATTCTAAAAATTATAAAAAAAATTTACATAGATTAATATATCAAGAGTTTGAGAACATAAGCAGAAAAGAGAACAAATATTGCTAACCTTTTACTAATAATTATTTGTGAAATAAAAATACGAGCTTATTTATTTTTTCTCATCATCCTCATCACCTAAGAGGAAGCTTAAATGAGTTCTTCACTCTAACCACTTTTCCACAAGAATTTGTCGTTTCAATTGACCAAATAATCTCTTTCTAAAATTTTTAGGAAGACCATTATAATTATTTTCAATATTCTTGGCTATTGCAATGCAACTCCATCTTTGAATGCTTCCCGTGGAGGATATTGCGTCATTAATCATCTACATTTGAAAAAAATAAAAGTTAGATCCATATATATTAATACTCATATATCACTTAAGAAATATATATAAAAACTTGTTCATAAGGAGGATGGCGGGGAATATAGGCCTTCCGTTGAGCATTAGGATGGCGGGGAATATAGGCATTTGGTTCAGCGTTCATCATGAGAGCCATGGGCGGAGGATATTTGAATCTCTTTAAAACCTGTTACCTTAAATCTAAATCTTAAAACTCTTAAGCTAACTCCTCAACCTCTGAAGCAGGTACCTTAGTGATATATGTTGAATGATTATATATTTAAGTTGGGAGATACTAAAATATTAAAAAAAGAAAATAATCTTTTGCTTTTAAAATTTTTACAAGGGAGCCATTATTTGGAGCTAAATATTTTCATGAAAATTTGATTTCACGCTCACTCAAATCCTAATAAGTAATAACTAAGCACGCGCCAATATCGTGTGTTACTTTTTTTAAAATAAGACGTTGTTTATTAATTATTTGGATGAACTAGAAATTTATAATATTATACGATATCAAAAATATAATAGGTCAATCATATTTCA
This sequence comes from Apium graveolens, assembly GCF_009905375.1. NCBI lineage: Eukaryota > Viridiplantae > Streptophyta > Magnoliopsida > Apiales > Apiaceae > Apium > Apium graveolens. Next base: position 5,172 of record NW_027418457.1, on the reverse strand, counting down.
AAGTGATGATTGTATTATTAGTAATTAATTATTCAACTCCAAATTTATTAAGATTTGTTTGAAATAATAAAAATATTTTAATCTTATACCAAAAAATAATTTTTATTTATATTAAAAATACTTGTGATATAAAAGGTTTAGAACAAATATGATAGAAGGTCATAAGTACTACACGAGACACATTATGATCAAAATTATCAAGTCACTTAAGATTTACATTATATCTTTGAAGATATTAAAAAATAATGTGATTTCATACATATTAATGATTGTAATGTAGTTCTTAGATTTGAGCTTGGTTGTAACAAATTATATTTTTAAAAAAAATTATTAAAAATATTTATTATTGGTAAGATAGTATATATAGTAGACTAATCTCAATGTTAATATTATGAGTTAAATCTAGTCCAATTTATTTTAAATAGAAGTTTTAATTTGTGTTTCAAATTAACTACCCTATTTTTAACATATTCATAAAAAAACTCTGTTATTTAATTTATATTAATTTCTATAATTTAATTTTTATGAATTATTTTTAACACATATATTAAAACTCATTGTGGTAAGGAAAGCAAAAACTTTGCATTGGAGTTTCATGTAAGATAATATACGGGTTAACAACCTTTTTACATAACAATAATAAAAACATATTCACTTTTAATACATATTATACTTATTAGAGGTTTGTTAAATATTTGTTTATTATAAGTTTAGTATGACAATTGAAAATCTTTTAAGCACATAAATTTCAAAATCAAGGACTGTCACAATATATGCCATAAAGATTTTGAGCTTACCAATTAGTCTTAAAAATTATTGGTTGCAATATATTAAAAATGTGTTTTATATTATTTCTAATTGGATGGAAACAAATTTTAATGGTAAAAACCTTAATGTATGGGAAGTTAATAAAGAAGCAAATTTTATTTTTTTATGAGGACAACATCATAATGTAGCATGGTTAAAAATTCATTTTCACCAAATCTCTTTATTAAGAACCCTAAATATTAGTTTCAAAGCATAACTTATAGTATTACTTAGATAAATTATTTTGGAATATCTATTTAATATGTTTAAATTTTTTTATTTATTTTATGATTTACTATTTCTTTCAATGATAAAAAAATAATCATTGTGTTGAGCAGTTAATATTTCTACTCCAGTTAGTAATTATTTTTGGATCATATATCAATTTGGTCCATTTGTTAAATTGTAAAACCCTTTTCATCCTTCAATATGATTTATAACTTCGCAAAATAGTTAATATGTATTTTAAGAAAATATTAAAGATATATATGACCAAAAATGGAGGCTTATATTATTTTAAAATCTAAAACTCTAGAAATTATATCCCTAACACATAGATATATGAAATTGTAAAGTTAACATATGTCACAGTTTTTGTGGGGAGTTTGCTTTACTATATTTTAGACTATTGTGGAACAAAATTACTCGTGTTAACAAATAGTATCATTTTTAATAGTGTCAAAATAAGTTTAGATGTTCTCCATTTGTTATTCACTTTTAGTTAAGATCTAAATATTTGGGTTTATGAGTTAAAAATAATTTTTGTTCAAAATGCTCATGAAGGTTCAAATTTCACCTTAGCCATCATTTGTATTATTAACAAAGTACAATTCTAAAAATTATAAAGAAATTTTACATAGATTAATATATCAAGAGTTTGAGGAATTAGTCGTTTCAATTGACCAAATAATCTCTTTCTAAAATTTTTAGGAAGACCATTATAATTATTTTCAATGTTCTTGGCTATTGCAATACAACTCCATCTTTGAATGCTTCCCATGGAGGATATTGCATCATTAATCATCTACATTTGAAAAAAATAAAAGTTAGATCAATATATATTAATACTCATATATCACTTAAGAAATATATATAAAAACCTGTTCATAAGGAGGATGGCGGGGAATATAGGCATTCCGTTGAGCATAAGGATGGCGGGGAATGTAGGCATTTGGTTCAGCGTTCATCATGAGAGCCATGGGCGGAGGATATTTGAATCTCTTTAAAACCCGTTACCTTAAATCTAAATCTTAAAACCCTTAAGCTAACTCCTCAACCTCTGAAGTAGGTACCTTAGTGATATATGTTGAATTATTATATATTTAAGTTGGGAGATACTAAAATATTAAAAAAATAAAATAATCTTTTGCTTTTAAAATTTTTACAAGGGCGCCATTATTTGGAGCTAAATATTTTCATTAAAATTTTATTTCACGCTCACTCAAATCCTAATAAGTAATAACTAAGCACCCACCAATATCATGTGTTACTTTTTTTAAAATAAGACGTTGTTTATTAATTATTTGGATGAACTAGAAATTTATAATATTATACGATATCAAAAATATAATAGGTCAATCATATTTCAAAGTGATGATTGTATTATTAGTAATTAATTATTCAACTCCAAATTTATTAAGATTTGTTTAAAATAATAAAAATATTTTAATCTTATACCAAAAAATAATTTTTATTTATATTAAAAATACTTGTGATATAAAAGGTTTAGAACAAATATGATAGAAGGTCATAAGTACTACACGAGACACATTATGATCAAAATTATCAAGTCACTTAAGATTTACATTATACCTTTGAAGATATTAAAAAATAATGTGATTTCATACATATTAATGATTGTAATGTAGTTCTTAGATTTGAGCTTGGTTGTAACAAATTATATTTTTAAAAAAAATTATTAAAAATATTTATTATTGGTAAGATAGTATATATAGTAGACTAATCTCAATGTTAATATTATGAGTTAAATCTAGTCCAATTTATTTGAAATAGAAGTTTTAATTTGTGTTTCAAATTAACTACCCTATTTTTAACATATTCATAAAAAACTCTGTTATTTAATTTATATTAATTTCTATAATTTAGTTTTTATGAATTATTTTTAACACATATATTAAAACTCATTGTGCTAAGGAAAGCAAAAACTTTGCATTCGAGTTTCATGTAAGATAATATACGTGTTAACAACCATTTTATATAACAATAATAAAAACATATTCACTTTTAATACATATTATACTTATTAGAGGTTTGTTAAATATTTGCTTATTATAAGTTTAGTATGACAATTGAAAATCTTTTAAGCACATAAATTTCAAAATCAAGGACTGTCACAATATATGCCATAAAGATTTTGAGCTTACCAATTAGTCTTAAAAATTATTGTTTGCAATATATTAAAAATGTGTTTTCTATTATTTCTAATTGGTTGGAAACAAATTTTAATGGTAAAAACCTTAATGTATGGGAAGTTAATAAAGAAGGAAATTTTATTTTTTTATGAGGACAACATCATAATGTTAGGTGGTTAAAAATTCATTTTCACCAAATCCCTTTATTAAGAACCCTAAACATTAGTTTCAAAGCATAACTTATAGTATTACTTAGATAAATTATTTTGGAATATCTATTTAATATGTTTAAATTTTTTTATTTATTTTATGATTTACTATTTCTTTCAATGATAAAAAAATAATCATTGTGTTGAGCAGTTAATATTTCTACTCCAAATAGTTAATATTTCTACTCCAGTAAGTAATTATTTTTGGACCATATATCAATTTCGTCCATTTGTTAAATTGTAAAACCCTTTTCATCCTCCAATATGATTTATAACTTTGCAAAATAGTTAATATGTATTTTAAGAAAATATTAAAGATATATATGACCAAAAATGGAGGCTTATATTATTTTAAAATCTAAAACTCTAGAAATTATATCCCTAACACATAGATATATGAAATTGGTAAAGTTAACATATGTCACAGTTTTTGTGGGGAGTTTGCTTTACTATATTTTAGACTATTGTGGGACAAAATTACTAGTGTTAACAAATAGTATCATTTTTAATAGTGTCAAAATAAGTTTAGATGTTCTCCATTTGTTATTCACTTTTAGTTAAAGATCTAAATATTTGGGTTTATGAGTTGAAAATAATTTTTGTTCAAAATGCTCATGAAGGAAGGTTCAAATTTCACCTTAGCCATCATTTGTATTATTAACAAAGTACAATTCTAAAAATTATAAAGAAATTTTACATAGATTAATATATTAAGAGTTTGAGAACATAAGCAGAAAAGAGAACAAATATTGCTAACCTTTTACTAATAATTATTTGTGAAATAAAAATACAAGCTTATTTATTTTTTCTCATCATCCTCATCACCTAAGAGGAAGCTTAAATGAGTTCTTCACTCTAACCACTTTTCCACAAGAAACTAGTCCTTTCAATTGACCAAATAATCTCTTTCTAAAATTTTTAGGAAGACCATTATAATTATTTTCAATGTTCTTGGCTATTGCAATACAACTCCATCTTTGAATGCTTCCCATTGAGGATATTGCATCATTAATCATCTACATTTGAAAAAAATAAAAGTTAGATCCATATATATTAATACTCATATATCACTTAAGAAATATATATAAAAAACTGTTCATAAGGAGGATGGCGGGGAATATAGGCATTCCCTTGAGCATTAGGATGGCGGGGAATATAGGCATTTGGTTCAGCGTTCATCATGAGAGCCATGGGCGGAGGATATTTGAATCTCTTTAAAACCTGTTACCTTAAATCTAAATCTTAAAACCCTTAAGCTAACTCCTCAACCTCTGAAGCAGGTACCTTAGTGATATATGTTGAATGATTATATATTTAAGTTGGGAGATACTAAAATATTAAAAAAAGAAAATAATCTTTGTTTTAAAAATTTTTACTAGGGAGCCATATTTGGAGCTAAATATTTTCATTAAAATTTTATTTCACGCTCACTAAATCCTAATAAGTAATAACTAAGCACGCGCCAATATCATGTGTATTTTTATAAATAAGGACATTGTTTATTAATTATTTGGATGAACTAGAAATTATAATATTATACGATATCAAAAATATAATAGGTCACTCATATTTCAAAGTGATGATTGTATTATTAGTAATTAATATTCAACTCCAAATTTATTAAGATTTGTTTAAAATAATAAAAATATTTTAATCTTTATACCAAAAAATAATTTTTATTTATATTAAAATACTTGTGATATAAACGCGTTTTAGAACAAATATGATTAGAAGGTCATAAGTACTACACGAAGACACATTATGTACAAAATTATCAAGGTCAC
>NW_027418456.1:0-51086 GCF_009905375.1 Apium graveolens | reverse complement strand
ATAACTTTCAATCCGTACATTGGATTTGGGTGAAATGAATGGTAGATAGAAGCTTGTAACGTCTATGTGACGATTAGAATAAAATGAGAATGAGTATTGACAGATGCTTGTGATGTCTAGAAGAGTAAGCGAGGCCCACAAAGAGAAAGCAAGTGGTCAGTAGATAGAATCGATAGACGAGCGCAAGTGGAGTGAAAGTCAATTGAGATAAGGCAAGGGTTCTGAACCTTCTCGAGATATGTTTCAAATATTTCTAGTTTCATATTGCAAGTGCTTTGAATTGCTTGAACCGTGAGTCTTATTCATTGTAAACCATTAGTTGTTGAATTCCCAGAGATACTGAACCACATACATGCGATACTATTCCACAAATACATACACCATATACCATTCACTTAAATGGATTTACCCAAACATATAAGCACTAATACTTTCTACAATTCCTTGTAACATCAAAAACCAAATCTTTGTATAACCTTTAAACCTTTATTCTTCTATTACATGATTCTTTTACAAACTTAAAGCCATTCTTCATACACACCTTATTATACCTTTATGGTAGTCATGAATTACATATGCTTTGAGACAGATGCTTTATATGTTTTATGACTTTGTTGTATTGAATTACATCATTTATCATACTGATATTATAGAATTGGATGGTTTTCTAAAATATGGACCAGATTGGTGGTCATATTTGGCCAATGTGTACCTTGGAAGCAGTATATAGAGTAGAGTTGTGTGCCTTGCAGGATTTAGTGCGTGACTGATCAGCAACCTTACCTTGGTTTTAAAATTTAAAAATATCCAATTCTAATCATTGCTTAAAAGGAACTTGATCCTTATAAATCATTTCATTTGATCATTGGTTAATCTCAATATTGTCATTGTGACTTGCTGAGCTAGTTAGCTCACTCTTGCGAATCTGTTTATATTCTTTTTTCGTTAAGAAATAAACTGTTGATAGCGAGGATCCAAAGACCAGTGTGTGAGCCAGGATTCCAGGTTGAGATGGGATGATCTAGTAGAAGCTTTATGTTTTAGTTGTGAGTTTAGCAAGTCTATAAGAATGCTTTATTATCTAGATGTAAGTTAAAGTAGTTGGGATTTGGCACGATGTAATGTAATTAAGGTTGTGTCTTGTATTCATACTTTAACTTGTTGCGATCCGTGGTTGTGTAAGGTAGGGTCATTGCATACATTTTTATAAACGTGTTTATATATTATGTGTTTGTGTGTGTTTTGAACCCCAAACTTCTGACCCGAATTTTGAAGGCATCATATGTTATCTACGTAACGACATTTTTTACAACTAAAGGTATAGTTTACTTAATTAAATTTGTTGGTTTTGTTTAAATAGTAGAAAAACTATCAATTTAAAAAAATTTACAATTCATCTTAAATTCTCTACTAACGGTAAATTATTTTATTTGTAACACCGTTGTAAATTCTTTAATTCCACAAAATTAGTCAACTATCTTTACAATCGATAGGAAACAGTTTACATTAAAGTCTTAACTTATAAGTACGTGCATGGAACAAAAAGACTTGTAAATTTTTGATAACTAGATAAGTATTACATAGAAAAGGATTCCAGGGATAACGGGTCATATTTCTTTTGAAATACAACATCTAGAGTAAGGATTCGTGAAAAAAATTAAAGATATCTAAATTTAGTGGTTACACAAATTTCAGAATCATGGTGTGAATGTATTTTTGATAGGAGTGAGCATTTTTCTGTTCAGAACTGAGAACCGAACCGAACAAAAACTTTCATTTCTGTCCAGGTCTTAACTAATTCGTGTCTGATTCGATTCCTATTTTTTTCAAAAAAATCGGTTGTCACGGCGGTTGCTTCTTGACATCTTTGAACCGTAAGAACAGAACCGTATATATAATGTTATACATTATAATATTTTCTCATTTATAATTATATGAACAATATTATTGGCTGATATATTATTCATTTGTTTAAATAAATAAGTTGTTTCATTTATTTTATGAATATATATTTTATTAATTTTAGAAAGTAGTCGAATGTAAAATGACCTAAATGTACGAAAAATATTCTTTAACTACAGTAAATATTCAAAATTAGTCAACTTTTAAAAATTCGAGGATAAAAGTTATACATAAAAATATATAAATTTGAAATATAATAAAAAGCAATCTTTTGGTTCGGAACTGAACCGAATCAAATTTTAAGGTTCGGTTCTTCATTATAAACAATTCGGTTTGGTTTTAAAATATTCATATTTCGGTTCTCGTATCTTCGATTCCATTTCGTTCGGTTCCGACTCGTTGCTTACCATTAATTTATAGCACATCCAATCTTTAAATAGTATATTAAGAGTCATTGTTCTGTGTACTTAAACAACTAAGCACTACTTTTTAATTAAAAGTTAATATTATTGGTTTCCGGTCCAATAGCTCAATATCGAGCAAATATTAGTACAAGTATTCAACTTCATTTTTGTTCACCAAGCCTCACAGTCGACTGCACATTTAGACTTCAAGTAAATTTAATCATCGTATATTCTTTTTGACTACAAGTCAATTTATTCATCTCAAAAATACCGCGTTCAAGTTGCCTCTTCTCGAACAACATTCGTAGCAAGATGTGCCAACTCCACTTTATGCACCTGTCCGTTAAACGTGAATAGGATTATCATGTGTAGCGGTAAAGGCAGTGCCCGCAACCTCGATAAATAGTTGATCCCGCAACCTCGATAAACTTATGAGAAATCAATATAGAAAATTATAGCTAAAAAATTGCAACTTAGTTTCATTTTTTTGATCAATCAATAATTCATTGCAAATTACAAACACAACTTTAAATGCTATGAATTTATTTAATTTGATACTTACATGCTCTTAATAGTTTAATATCTACAACTGCGGTTCTTACAGATAATTGTTAGTTGATTGAAAAAGCTATCAAGTTTTGGGCTAGACAGTCCGATATTATGTCAAAAAACTTGTATATGTGTTTAATGTCACATACATTGTTATATCTTCCCATCAACAAGCTAAATTTTCTAATTTCAACATATATACCATCACTTCTCTATATGATCATGCAAAAATCTCTAATTCCTCGCGTGAAGCTACTGGTGTCGTGTTGTAATTCATGCCAAAACACTATATTCTATGAAGTGCAGGCTAGTTTTTCTATTTCTTTTATTTTTTTATTTTTGTTATCTTTCCCACTCCCAATAGTAATTTCAGTACTTGTTTCTTGTTCTTATTAGCATTATACTACTTAGAAGAGCGGCGAATCAGAGATGCCGAAGAACTAAAGAGTAAACTAGTTTGAGTTGTACATCTATTTCATTATAATGTACTTCTTTGGATGAGAATTTTATAGTTGAAGTTATGTTATGCTTACGTATTTGAATGTAATGACTCTAGTGATCAGATTATTATTTGAATATGTAAGGACTATTTCATGTGTTGCTTTAGTGCTTCAAATGGTTAAATTTTTTTTATAAGGTGTGTAGTCCCCATACTAGGTTAGAACATAGAGCAGGTTATGCCTGAGAGATTGCTTCCCATTACTTTAACCACCACACACAAACTTTTTATTGGAAATCTATTATTTGTTGCTTGAAACCTTGAGGGAAACGGAGAGAAAATGCTATTATTGTTTTTCAGGTTTATGTATAGAACTATATACATAAATTAATAGAAAAATTTTATTATTAATATGAGACATTTTATTAACGTGTAAATTCATGATACATTTTAACTTGTGTGAAATGACAAATTTAGCCTCATATTTATTATTTATTATAAAATTTTGATAAGAAGAATCGATTTCGGTCTACCCATTGATTTTCAGCTACCCACTGGTTTGTACAACTTCCTACCATTATGCCATTAAAGCATATGTTGTTGGAACTTTTAATCTAAACTTGTATTTATTTGTTGGTGTTTAGGTTTATTACCGTTTGCAGTTTGTCTGTGGACTCAGTCATGCAACAGTAACATGAGTTTAGGAGAGGTAGGGGAAATAAATGGTTAGTGGTTCATCTATTTTAGGAGCGTAGTTGTTGAGGAGCCTTGTTTTTAGCTCTCACGTTTGTTTGCTTTCTATTTAGTCTGTATTATTCATTTGGCATAATAAGAAGTAGTTCCAGCATCTTTTTGATTTTACTCAGTTCACATTACAATATTCATAAGAACAGCTTTAGTTTGCAACATTCTCGTATTAGAGCCTCGCATATCTGGTTCATGCCAAAGTGTATGCCCAGACCAAGGATGATGGAAACCGAGAAAAGCAAGGAGAAAGCAGTTGGGTTGAGTTATCCGATGTTAACGAGGGGGAACTACAAAGTGTGGCCTTAAAGATGAAGGCATGTATGGAAGCTCATGGGATGTGGGAAGCAGTGTCGTCAAAGGACCCGAAAAACTGCAGTCGATAAGAAGAAGGACAAGATCGCGTTGGCCGCTATCTATCAGGGAATTCCTGAAACTTCTGTCCATAGTGGAGAAAGAAACCCTCGAAGGAGGACTGGGAAGCGTAAAGGTGCTGTGTCAGGGAGCAGAGCGTGTGAAAATGGCGAGAATTCAAACTCTAAGGTCAGAGTTTGAGGCTATGAGTATGAAGGAGGGAGAATCTCTGGATGATTTCTGTCTGAAGCTCAATGGCTTAGGGACGAATATACGCACTTTGGGTGATGAGATGAACGGAGGCGTATGTCATTAAGAAAGTGTTAGAGCTATGCCATAAGTTCTTACAAATTATATCTGCTATAGAGGAGTTTGGTGATCTCGAACAAATGAGCATTGAAGAAGTCATTGGCTCATTGAAAGCACATGAGGAGAGGTTACGTAGAAAAATTGAAAGCAATGGAGCCACAAGCCAGTTACTTCTCACTGAAGAGGAGTGGAGAAAGAAAGACAAGGAGGAAAGCAAACTGTTGCTCACTAGGGATGAGTGGATCAAAAGGTCGAATAGAAATGAAGGGAACTCACAGAAATTTAGAGGAAAGGACTCATTTTGTAGCAATTGTGACAAGAGCAAAGTTCGTTGTTGGAATTGCCTTGGGTATTGTCACTTCGCAATAGAGTGTAAAAAAACAAAACAAGACAAAGAATAAAGGGAGGAGGTGAATATTGCTCAAGTACCAGATGATGAACCAGCACTCTTGTTGGCAGAAAGTGATGAAATAATGAAGAATGTTATGCTGATAAATGAAGAGAAAGTGAATCCGAGATTGAGTCAAAACAAGTGTGATAATGAAGTGGTGTCAAACCTATGGTACCTAGATAACGGTGCAAGCAATCACATGACCGGATAAAAGTCGAAATTCAAGGAATTGAATAAAGAAATAACAGGGCAGGTGAAGTTTGGTGATGGGTCATTGGTGGAGATAAAAGGAAAGGGCTCGGTGCAAATGAGATGCAAGAATGGCAGTGAACGTATGCTCATGATGTATACTATATACCAGCACTTTGCAGCAATATTATTAGCCTTGGACAGATGGCTGAAGAAGGATACAAGATCTCTATGTGTGGGGATTATTTGTGGGTACGAGATACAAAAGGAACCCTATTTATGAAGGTCAAGAGATCCGTGAACAGGCTATATAAAATCATAATTAACACTAGTGAAGTCGATTGTTTGCTCATAGAAAATTATAGTCGAGAGTGGTTGTGGCACTCCAGGTTCGGTCACGTAAACTTCAAAGCTATGCAAGAGTTGGTGATGAAGCAGATGTTGCAAGGACTACCAAAGTTACAGCAACTAAAGGGTGTGTGCACATGGTATTTAATGTCTAAGCAAGTGAGAAAAACATTCCCAACTCGGAAAAATTTAGTGCAAGCAAAGCATTGGAGTTGGTACATGGTGATTTGTGTGGACCAATTACTCCCTCAATGATGGCTGGAAATAGGTATGTATTCTTATTGGTTGATGATTATAGTCATGTAATGTGGGCTTACTTGTTGAAAGAAAAGAGTGAAACATTTGAAACTTTTAAATGGTTCAAAGCACTGGTAGAGGACGGAGATGAAAGGAAGATCAAAACATTAAGGACGGATCGAGGTGGTGAGTTCTCTTCAAAAGAGTTCTTAAATTTTTGTGAAGAAAATGGCATAAATAGGCACTTTACGGCGCCCTACTGACCTCAACAAAACGGGGTGGTTGAGCGACGTAACAGGACAATGATTGAAATGGCACGAAGTTTGCTCAAGGAGATGAATATGCCAAGTCAGTTTTGGGGAGAGGCCATATGAGATGCAACTATTTGCTGAATCGGTTGCCCACATGAGCTGTATCTGGAGTCACATCATATGAAGCATGGTCAGGTGAGAAACCATATGTAGGGCATATACGTATCTTTGGTTGTATAGCTCATATGAAGATTCCAACTGTGAACATGAAGAAGTTGGATGACAGGAGCAAGGCTGTAATATACTTGGGTAAGGAGCCTGGGACAAAAGCATATAGATTGTATGACCCAGTGAGTAAGAAAGTGCACATAAGCAGGGACGTTATTTTTGAAGAGAAAAAATCATGGGCTTGGGCTTACGAATTTGAGACTGAAATTGCAGATAAAGTAAAGTTTGTTGTTTCGGGATTGGGTATTGATACAATGCAGAATGACGAAACAATGGGAGAGGATAATACAGTTGGAAGTGATATTGATAACCCAGAAGAGTCAGGGTACGTATCAAATTCAGATGCATCAATAGAGTCTTCACACACACAAAACTCGTCAAGTACAGAGTCTGGGATAAGCTGTAACAGTACACCTAAAAGGTATAAGTCTCTTGCGGAAGTATATGAAAATACTGAACATATGGAACTGGATGAAGACGAGTTGTTCCTTGTGGCTGTGGATGAACCTGAAAACTACACTCAGGCATCAAAAAATTGTTTGTGGAAATAGGCCATGGAAAGGGAAATAGAGTTAGTTGAGCAGAATAGAACATGGCGTTTGACAGCTCTACCAAATGGATATAAGGCGATAAATTTGAAGTGGGTCTTTAAACTGAAGAGAGATGCAGCAGGCAATATAGTGAAGTATAAGGCAAGGATTGTTATGAAGGGCTACGTGCAGAGAAGGGGAATTGATTTCAAAGAAATATTCACCCCAGTAACTTGATTGGAGACAGTGCGTTTACTTCTCGCTCTTGCTGCCAAAAATAGCTGGGAGGTGCACCACCTTGATGTAAAAACAATGTTTTTAAATGGTGAAATAGAGGAAGAGGTATACGTAGCACAACCAGAAGGATTTGTAAAAGGGGGAAGAAACACTTAGTCTATAGATTGCACAAAGCATTGTACGGATTACGACAGGCACTAAGGGCCTGGTACTCGAAGTTGAACAAATGTTTGGAGGAGCTTGGTTTCAGTAGGTGCCCTCATGAACATGCTGTTTATACTAAGAAAATTGGGGATGATGATTTGATAATCGCAGTGTATGTCGACGACTTGCTAATTACAGGGACTAGCAAGGCCATCATAGAGGAGTTTAAAGCACAGATGAGTCAAAGATTTGATATGAGTGACCTGGGACTTTTGTCACACTACCTGGGCATCGAGGTAAAGCAGAACAGAGGTCACACCGAGTTGAAGCAGGAGGCATACGCGAAAAAGATACTAGAAAAGGCTGGGTTGGGAGAGTGCAATCCAGTTAAGCATCCAATGGATCCAAAGGAAGTCATCACCAAAGATCAGGGAGGAAAGGAGGTTGATGCAACGTTTTATAAAAGTTTGATTGGTGGTTTACGCTATTTGGTTCACACTAGGCCTGATATCGCCTACTCGGTAGGTATTATCAGTAGATTCATGGAGAAACCTACCTCTATGCATCTGAATGCTGCAAAGCGTGTGTTACGTTACGTAAAAGGAACTCTGAACTATGGGCTGGTGTACACGAACGATAGTGGAAACAACATACTAGCGGGATATACAGACAGTGACTTGGCGGGGAATGTTGTGGATCGTAAGAGTATAGGAGGAATGGCTTTCTATCTAAACGATAGTCTGGTAACATGGGTTTCTCAAAAACAGAGATGCGTAGCTCTTAGTTCGTGTGAGGCTGAGTTTATGGCAGCGACTACTGCAGCGTGTCAGTCTATTTGGTTGAAGAATCTGTTATCAAAAATCACAGGCGAGCTTCTTGGTCCAGTAACAATCTATATAGATAATAAATCAGCCATTGATCTAGCCAAGAATCCGGTTTTTCACGGTAGGAGCAAGCATATAGATATATGCTATCATTTTATTAGAGAGTGTGTTGAGAAGGGTGAAATCAAAGTAAAGCATATCTGTTCAGAGAAGCAACGTGCAGATGTTTTGACAAAGTCTCTTGCAGCATTCAAATTCGAGAGAATGCGGAACCTTCTAGGTGTGAAGAATCTATCTTAACAAGTTCAGATTACGGGGGAATATGTTAAACTTTTAATCTAAACTTGTATTTATTTGTTGGTGTTTAGGTTTATTACCGTTTGCAGTTTGTCTGTGGACTTAGTCATGCAACAGTAGCATGAGTTTAGGAGAGGTAGGGGAAATAAATGGTTAGTGGTTCATCTATTTTAGGAGCGTAGTTATTGAGGAGCCTTGTTTTTAGCTCTCACGTTTGTTTGCTTTCTATTTAGTCTGTATTATTCATTTGGCATAGTAAGAAGCAGTTCCAGCATCTCTTTGATTTTACTCAGTTCACATTACAATATTCATAAGAACAACTTTAGTTTGCAACATACTGTGTCTTCTTCCAGACACATAATATGCATATGTGACATTAATTGATGAATATGTGAAATTTTATTATGAATTAGTGATATTATATTGACGATATTATTTTTATTTTTACATTACTAATTTTGACGATATTATATTGTATTATGAATTAGTGATGTATTATATATAATCTACTTTTATATTTCTAAATTATCCCAGTTTGTGAAATAATACCAGACTAACATATTTTATTCACCTGAAGTACTTCTTTTAAATTATAAAATATGGCAATTATAGTTGGATTTATAATATGTCTGATGCCTCTACGTGTTTGTAAGTACTTCACTTTTAGATACATCTTAACTCATTTGAAAGACATGTACGATAAAACAAAATGGACTATTTTGCATCTAAAAAAGGAATAATTTATTGCCTAAGGTTTAAAAAATATCATACCATAGTTGGTACTGAAGTGAATCAGTTTAGTTGATCCTAATATTTTAGTCGATTGTATACTTGAATAGTTGTCTTGCAGTAGGTGTTATCCCTCCAAGACCCAGTTTAGCTGATAGTGATACTTATTGTAAAATAATCTAGCAATAAAATCAGAAACACATAAGTCAATTTTAAAGCAAACTACATATACACCGTATATATCAACCGAAGAGCAGAGTCGAGGGGAAATCTAAAAGAGTAGAGTGCTCTTTTTTCAAAGAATCCCGGCTTACATATGGCAAAAACAGTAGCAGTAAAAGCAATCCAGTAGCATTAAATAGTAAAAATAGTAGTTTGCAGTAAAAGCCAACTATGATATTAGTATTAATTTTAAACAAAGGTAATCTTAGGTCAAAAAAATGATGAAAGTTTAAATATAGTGGGTTAAAATCTTATTATTTACAAAGAATAAAATATGAGAGTGCCTATTAAATTAATTATAGTGTTTTTATTAATATTGTGGCTAATCTCAATCTTCCTTGTTCCAATGGTGAAAGTATGAAAAGTGCTTTAAGAGCATGTTGTATGAGAATTAAATCTGAAAATTCCTTATCTATGATGCACGAAACAATGGCCGACAGGTAAGAGACTAAAAATTTGGTTGATATACAAATTTTTATAGTGTGTAGATATATATAGTGCATAGTTATGAGAGAAGCCTGACACTTAGACAGAAGATGCGCCTATGAGAAGAACTTAATAAAAAAATCCATACATTGTTCTACGTAAACCGGCTGTTAGAAAAACCCAGATTCACAAAAATAACAAAAGATTATGAATGCCATTGCCTAGATATATACAAATCTCATATGTTGTAGTGACACCAAAAGTTGCAGCCTGATGTAGAGTTACATTCTACATGACACCATCTGCAGATAAAATGCATAAAGCCCTTGGATCATTTTGAGGAAAATTTCCTTATTTTCGATGACACGTATTGAAATCACTGTAAAATAAAGTTTAATCTATTTTGTTATGATAGATGTAATGCTTGATATCGAGAGCATCTAGTTATGCACATGCAACAAAACTGACAATGCTGGTATTATTGGTCATAGATTGTATACTATTTCCCTCGCTATTAGCAATTGCATCTTTTAAAGCCAACGATAATTTAAATGGAATACTCTCTCTGGAGACATCTATTTAATATATAATAAAAAATCAATCAAATAAAAATAAAAAATGAAGTTAAGATGTATAATTCTACCACACAAAAATCAATCAACTAATTTATGCAAAAAATACAGATCCAAATATGCACAACTAACAAGTACTAAACGTATATAAAATAATTATGTTCAAATCTATACCTTGACTAGACCATGCATGATAACCTTGACTGATACCATATTGATGTATTAATCAGCGATTCACTCATTAAGCTTCTTTTTCTATTTATATATAAGATTTAACTGATTGGTACTTGACCATTTAGTTCAGATTAAAAACAAAAGCATTGGAAAGAAAATGCTAGCGAATTGATATTTTGCTCAAATAACAAAGACATTTTATTTCATGTAATTACTGAAAGGATTTGATGAGAAAATAATCATCGAGGAATTTAAGGGCTTGTTCTCAGCAGAGAATCCTGAAAGAATCAGAAGGTTATCATTACCTGTATTGAACACTCAGAAACTGGTTGTACCATTTCCTTCTGATAATAGATCAATAGGCAGTCATTTTTGTTCAGGTGATTTACCATAAAGATCCATAGGAAATCGATTCATAAAACTTCAATGTGTACACCTATAAAAATGATATGCAACAATAAATCACTAAATAAAAACAAATCATAAAAGAAATTTATATATTTGGTAGGCTCGACCTATTTTTTGCTGGATAAGAAATATTGTACCTTTATTGTGCGGGTTTGAACACTACTAAAAGTTTACCCAAATAACCAAGAAATCTGAAATGAACAATTATAGAAAAAATTAATCCAGATATGATTAAAGCATTATTGCAAGACACATCAGACGACATATACTTAATTACCCTTATACCTACCTAAACCATAGACTGGTTCTGTTGTGATATTGAAAACTATTTATTACACAATATAATCAATTGATGTTACTTAAAAATACATGAAATAAAAAAATTAGTTAAATAGAATACCTGCAGTTTAATGTTGTTAAAGAATTGGTGAGTAGAGTGAAAACAATTTTATCCAAAAATGAAAGACAAAAACTGTTACCAATATTGACGATGCCTTGACACAACACCAGCAATGTCCAACTTGTGCATTCCTTACATAATTGTCAAAGTGCGGAGAGGACACTACACTTGATGTCACTAATGCTACAGTTCTGGAAATACATGTCAATGATTTTACTTTTTATTAGAAGATATAGAAGATAAAATGCATCAGGGTAATAAAATAAATGACAATTGATAATGAAGTGATTTTCAAGAATTGCATTACCTGAGTAAATTAATTAGCTCTTGAAGCACATACTGCATCAACCTCCCTTAAAACAGATTTCCAGTCACCGATATATTGCATTTTGTTCAAGACAAACTCTATTGAAACAAAATTACTGGATTTTAAAACTAATTTTATAATGTACTTTCGAGCTTAAAAATCATCACAACACATGTTATTTTAAATATGTAGCAACAAATAAAGAAAATATTGGTGAACAATTATAAACACAAACACATATGAAATAAAATATAGAAACACATTGCTCATAGAAATACATATTGATTAACAAACCTCTATTGGAATTTTCGTCAAACATGTGTGCTGCATAATAAAAAATAAGAAATAAAACATATCAACAAATAACTACAAATATTGTCAGAGAAATAAATGAGATACAAAAATCAGTATCATTATTAAGTAACTTGGGAACATATATACCTGATTTCGTAGAACTTGAATCCTAAGAATTTGTTTATTGGAACCAAATGATTCTTCTTCGCCATTTATAATACACCATCATCTAAAAAAATATGAAAAAAATGATAAGAGCTTTGGAGATGAAGACATAACACTATCTTATTAACATAAAAAACAAATATACAAACATATATAAAACAAACAAATCGTGCATATATAATAATAAAGAGAAAAGAAGATAGGATCCATGTATATAATTCTGAACTATAAAGAGAAAAGAAGATAGGAGAAGATATTGAACTGATTGTAAATGCAGTCGACGGAGCAATGAAACGAAGGAGACGATGATGGAGGCGGCCAGGGTTAGAAGATCATGTTTTGAAAGAATAGAATTCAAAAAAATTCAAAATTTCTATGCATGTTGCTACAATCATGGAGTGATTGAGATGTACAAATTTATATATTATGTTAGTTTCTATATGGGTTAACATGGATAGATCCATGGATATTTGTATAATATAAAGTTTTATGTGTAAAAAAATAAAATGGATTATGGGTAAATTTATGGGTAAATCTTATATGGGCAATAGTATCCTTTAAGATTATATATATTTGATTATCTGTTTAGACAATTATTATCGTATTTGTGGAGCTGCGTCTCTGTTTTTATAATTTTGATTTAATAAGTTTGACCGCTGTTTTGACCTTCATGATATTTTGAATTTTTTGAATTAAAGAATGTGTTTATTTAAGTTGTGTGTTTAGATTTAATAGTCTGAAAAGTCAGGTTGATTCATTACCTTACTGTCATGCACGTGTTACATTTTAATTATGTTATCCGTATTTTATTTATTTATTAAATTTAAATAAATGTTTCCGTTAAAGTTAATTTAATAAATTGGGAGTATATTTAAGTAAAATAATTATAGGTGATTTAATAATAATTATTAAAATACATGGCTTATAATTTAGATCCTTTAATATTAATTAGGCTGACGGTACAGGTTTATATATGGACATGAAGTTTAGATTTTATAATTTGTTTCTCTAGAATTTTCATTTTATGTCCAAATAAACCGTTATGTCATTTAAATTATGTTTGAAAGTGTATAAAGATAATGTATGCGGCGCTGGCACATACACGCTGTATGGCAGAATCCAAATTCGAACCCAAAATTTTTAATCATACCCGAACCCGACTCGAACCCAAAAATGAATAAACGAACTCAATCCAACGGATTTTGGATTGGATTCGGTATAACCGAAACCTGAATTTTTTTGGATTAGATATTAATACCCGAAACCCGAATCCAAAATCCAAAACTCGAACCTGTAATCTAAAATTTTGTATAGCTAATTTAAATGTGTCATCTTTAAACATCCCACTACAACATTAATTGTGTTCTTATATGTATAGCTAATGTTTTAATCAACTCAATTGATACCCAATTAATTAGAGTTATCACTATAAGATCTTTTATTCACCTTAT
Source organism: Apium graveolens (assembly GCF_009905375.1). Taxonomy (NCBI): domain Eukaryota; kingdom Viridiplantae; phylum Streptophyta; class Magnoliopsida; order Apiales; family Apiaceae; genus Apium; species Apium graveolens. The sequence continues at coordinate 37,561 of NW_027418456.1, read as the reverse complement.
CACCGTTTAAATTATGCAATAACTAAATTTAATTGAATTTTTATTAGTTACTTTTTAACATAATTATAAAAATATATATGTTCTATAAATTATACACTAATATATATTTTATAATGTATAGTACATAAATAATATATATTTAAATTAAAGATAATGTATTATAATGTGTAATATATAAAATGATTATATGATAATATTACATATATATAATTATAATATACAGATATTTATCGGGTTTAGGGTACGGATTGAGTTTGGACCGAGTTTCAGATTTCGGATTGGGTTCGAATCGGTATACTTAAAATCCATATCCAAAAACTTTTCGGGTTTAAAAATTAAATCCAAATCCAAATTCAAAAAATCAGGGTTCGGTTAATTCAGAATTTTTGATTTGGATCGGATATTCGTCGGATCAGATTATTTTGCCATCCCTAGACGCTGGCAACACATACGCTGACAAGCAAACATGAGAAAATGACTTGGTCGTCCTCCTTTATTTCTTTATTTACAGAAAATACTATCGTTGTTAAATCAAATTTAACGGAAGTATGCATTTTGCAAAGTTTTTAAAATTTTAGCATGCATTTTGCTAGATATAAAACTTCAGGTATACAAAGTGCACGATCATGAAACTCTAGGTACACAGTCTGCAAATTACTCTATATTATATTATCTCTCTTCTATATCAATTTTAGCACACTTCTTTTAAAAAACACTAAAATGGTGACACCTCAAGATTCCAACTTCACTAATCTAACAAAAAATTGAATAATAGAATTATAGAAGAATAATATTTTATACATTAAGAAGATAACAAATGAAGTAGACACCCTAATTTATACGAGGCCAACTTTTGGCATCTCAAGTTGGCATGTCATGTCAATTTACTTGACACCCTAATGACATCCCGCAACTTCAATGGAGTGCTAACATGGTTGTCATGCCACGTTATGCCACATGACATTGACACTCCTCTTGCTGCCCTCCACTAAAGATGTATTATATGTTAAATGACAAATTTATCACTCAACTCAATACAAACTCCCAATTGAATCATTCAATTTAAAAACTTTCGATCAAATAACTATACTTTTAAAATTTTCAATCAAGTCACCCACCATTAGTAATGTTAAATATAGACAGAAAGCTGAATTAGCACTACAAGAAAAAAGTCCATAGACATCGCTTTTGACCGATGTCTATGTTGTTTCACAACCGATATTGATGTCGGTGATGTCTATTCTAGACATCGGTGGATACCCGATGTCTATACTTGATTAGACATCTATTTTAGTTAAAAAACAGATGTCTATGTGTTGATTATTTACATAAAATGCTATAAATAAATTATTTAATAACTAAATTACACCTAATTAAACATGTTAAACACATCTTGAGCTATGTTTTTTGTCACAAAAACATCGATAATTTGACAGAGGTGATGTAAAATGGCATATTAAACATCTGTTTCTTTAATGAAAGGTGATGTCTAATTTAGCGTATAGACATCACTTTTTTCTAGAATGAAGTGATGTATATGTATCATTTAGGACTTGAACATGTTAGTCTTTCACATCAGTTATTTGTCTGAAACTGATGTACATTGCGTTTTTTGACATCAGTTTTGTTTGGTTAAAAGTGATGTTTATAATGTCACTTGACATCAGTTTTATCTTAAATAAAGTGATTTCTATGTTTCATTTAGACTTGAACCTGGATTTCTTTGACATCAGTGTTTTACCTTAAAGTGATGTACATTATCTTTTTTTGACATTAGCTTTTCTTATACATGTCAAGTGCTAAACACTGCTAACACAAAAAGAAATAAATAAGATTTATGTAAGACCATGTAAACAGGTAGCCAGTATATTGAAAATTTTCTTCAATCAGTAGTAATATCTCTTAAACTCTCTCCTGCATAGCAGATTTACTATACATATACCTAAACACTAATGACCATAAAAGTAAGACATGATGTATATGAACAATTAGCTGCCTAACATTTACAGATAAAACTCAGATGCCACTGAGTCATTCTGTACTCGTCTTTCATATTATCTTCTAAAAGAAGCTCCATTAACTGCTGGACAACATCTGATGAGCAAGAAAGTAAACACTGCATGTTATTAACTTTATACAAGCCAAGTTTATCCAAAAGTATAATGATCGTAAGTTATATACCTATTGCATAGCCAGTAATGTTTAGTCTAGTAATAATAGACTCCTCGGATGGCGCCCTCATGAGGAGAGAGTGTTTAGGAAATTGGAGACATTTGTTTGAGGAAGCTCTCCAGCCAAAAGGAAGAGAACAAAGCAAGTGCACGAGAAGGCTGATAACTTGGAACAAAATGTCGGGATCCCTTACAGTCACAAATGTAAATTTTTGTATCCAACTGCATATCCTCCCACCATGAAAAACATCATCGAAGAAATTAATGATTCGTGATTTGACAACTAGAGTAGGGTTTGTGTGTGCTTGCTGATAATGTAGTATATGTACCTCAGCCTTAGTGTACAAGGGTTACCATTGTGTTTTGACTGTAGTTTGAAAGATAGTCTATGGCATATCTTGTTGTTGTCACTGACACGTGACGGCCAGTCCGTGGTCCACCGCTGTACTGAGGACCAGACACACTGATGCCACTACAAAATAAGATGATTTGTTACTATCATTTGATTAACATTTAAATCATAACACCTGACAAAAAAAAATCATAATATTATGTTACAGTTATTTGTCTTTCATGGATTTTACACAAAGCTTTATAAAAACTTCATTAACCTGTTTGCAGGAAAAACATCCATAGCAGTATATCTAATTGGGGCAAATGAGATGGATAAAAGTAATGGTTTAAAACACATAGGAACAACCTCATGAAAAGGTTCCATACTGGAATATAAGTAGTGCACCTGCTCCGATGTAGCATAAGTTCCATACTGAATCTCTGTGCGAAGCATAGCCTTTAAAGAAGCAAAGAGATATTGAACCTGAGGGAAACCCAAAGAACTTAACATTAGTTTCCCAGTTTGTTACTTTTACATACTAGATATAATTAAACCAGGAACAATATATAAGAAAACAAAGATCACTTAATACATCAAACACATAGAGAATCATACCTTCTCAACGATAGATATGAGCTTAAAAGTCAAGTACAGCCCCGCAATTAGAGATGAAAAGAGGCTTCCATATTCATTGTTCGAAAAGAAACGATACCAAACTGGAGCCGGAAGGAAAGCACGGTATAGCAGTACAACATACTCGACTAAGTTAACATTTTTCCCTTGAAAAACATTTACAGTTAGAAAAGAAATATAATCTACAAGAGTTAATATCTTGTATGAAGTTCTTTCACAATTTTTTTTATTATGTGGTGATACTAACATAAATATTTTAGGTCCTTTGTTTTTAGTGTACATTGGCTCACCTGCTTACGGTACATTCTACCCCTGCTATTTTTGTAGTACATCAATATACTACACTTAAGAATTATTGATGCCTAACGAAACCAATGCATCTGAAACAAAACAGATTATCATAATACATGGAGTGGCAAATAATAAGGTTACTCATATCAACATACACAACGCGTTCTTTCTCCTGTCAGCTGGAGAAAACAGAAGAATTTAAAAAGAATGTGTAGTAATCATAATATAGTTCTACTTCTATACACTGTTTAAGAGATATTAAGAAATTTCCATGATTTTGTTAACATGTCTCAGATGTGTAAATTCAGTAGACAAAAACGCAAACAATAGAAATACAAGTTTTACACATTTCAAACAGCTCAGATTACTCTATTTTGATTAGATAGCACAATATGCAGTATAAATTAGGTTTTCTTCAATGTAATATATACTATAGAAAAGATACCAACTGCTTGCGGAAAATGGAATGGAAAAAGGCTAAAAACATATGAAGGGGAAGAGAAGTATGGATAAGGTAGGTTGAAGGGTATAATGGATTGCAAAATTCTTGTTCACCTATATAGCCAGACACATATGTCACTGTTCATAAGTTCCTTGATAACTGGCAAGACTGTTGTTGGGGCTTCCGTATAATCAATTACACCACTACAGATAACAACGTTATATAACAGTTATTTGTCTTTCATGGATTTTTACAACTTGTTCCTTCTCACGTGTTTGCTCATTCCACTCACCTTCACAAATCTTTCATCATCTTTTACCCATAATCTATCAGATCTACTACTATAGTCTCTTATCTCCCTCCCTTCTATTTTTACTTTCCTTCAGACGTGATACTGTCAGTATCAATCTTAGAGTAGTAAGGCACATGCAATAGATAGTAAAGCATGTGACCAGTAGTAATCTATTATTCCTTTAAATTGAGTTTCCTCGTCTATGTATGCATTACCAATCTGCAAATTAAGGTACTCCATGTCAGTTATCATTGTTCATGTTTTATACGTGCTACCATGAAATTGATTTCTACAGGTTCCATTTCCATTTAGGCCATGAGATATATGCTCCTTCACTACTAAAACCCACCTGCAGACTGAAACTAAAATCACTACAGTTCTGGAATATAACAAGAAAAATAAAATCCACTAATCAGACCATAATGTCAAAAACATCAAGCAAAATAACATCATTTCTTACATGCCTAAAATACTACATTCCAATTACAAAAATATAAAACCTCTACAATTCCGCAACGTAGCTATAAAAATCATCAAACCAAATTAACCACCCGATAAATACCAAATCAAACATAACATCAGTCATCAAGCAAAATGGCTTCAGGATATTTAAGTAAAATGTGATTTCTTCTCAACACCGAGAACGATAGTATCACTACCTCTAATATCGACGGAGGCGTTACCTTTACGGACAGCTTCGATAGCGTATTTCACTTGAAGTAGATGACCCTCCGGTGAGAACACGTTCATTGCTCTGTCATATCGAGCCATCTCTCCTTTATTAATTCTAACAAATCAAAGTAAAAAAACATAAAACTAAGTATGACATTAAACGGACCTAGATTGCTAAGAATTTCATATTTAGCTTTTGTGTGGTAGAAAGAATATCCAGAACTTGAAGCCACGTATCATGATTGATTTGCAATTCCTGTATAAAACAATTCAAAATAATTAGTAACACCATACAGTACTTCAATTTGGATTTTTATTGTAAAAAATCCCCAATTCTAAAAACTAGGGTTTCGATTTAAAGGATTTTGATTAAAAAACTAGGGTTTCGATTTAAAAAACCAGGGTTTCGATTAATGCAAAGAAGACCAATTAATTTTACTTTATAATATGAAAATGAAAAGAGAAATAACCTAATTGAAAGAGAGAGAGAGCTGATGAGCGAAGAGAGTAGAGAAAGCTGAGAGAAAAAGAGAGCATAGCAGATGTGGTGAGAGGTGGTGAGTAGCAGTGAGTGAGTGATGAGAAGGGTGTGTTCTTGTCAGAGAGAGAGCTGTGAGAGAGAGCTGTGAGAGACAGAGAGAGCTGTGAGAGAGATGTGAGAGAGATGTGAGAGGGAGTGAGAATGAGAGAGTTTTTAGTTTTTATTAATTTGAGAGGGGGAAACCTAAAATTGTCAAGGAGGGAATACAATTTTTGTTAAGGGGGAAAAGAATTGAGGAGGCCGCGCGTTCCATATTAAAAAACTCAACTTAAGACATCGGTTTTCAAATAGACGGTGTCTTAAAAATAGAAAGATATCGAATAAACACGGGGTGATGTCAATTATGTTTGAGACATCAGTGGCATCAGTGACCGATGTCTAATGTGTGATGTCTATTAACATTTTTCTTGTAGTGTAGCTCGCTTACATGACATACGTTTAACCTATGTGGATGTTCCAAATTATGAGACTGTTGTACCCACTCGGCCAAATTAAAACCCACATATTACAACTAGTAAACCATCATATTTTCTTCTCTTCTTAGTTTATTCTTTGATTTTATTAGGGTTTATCTTTCTACTCCCATATCCACTTCGAAGAACTCTGTTAATTCAAATTCTTTGTTCAAACCCCATAATCACATGATGTGATTGTTTTCTAGAGGATGAAATATACAGTGATTATTTTGTTCATACGACTTGATCTCCATATTCTTCAACTTCTCCATCTTTTTCTGAAACCAAATCGACTTCATCTCCATCTTCAATATTCTACTTCTTTTATGAATTAAACGCACTTAAATCCCCAACTGTGTCGTCACTATCTTTACAATTCAAGTTTGTATGTATGAAAAATGTGCAGAAGTGATTTGGGGAAAATATGAAATTAGGGATATTATATTGATTTAGGGTTTGAGTGGGTTTTGTTTTACTTAAATAGATCAGGTTGTAATTTGATTAGGATTAATCTTGGATCAGGTAAACACTAACAAGGTAGGTCAATAGTTGATGTGGCAGCTATTTGGCGAGACTTAACATTCATCCGTCTAAAGTCAACTACATATATCGGTTGATGTGGCAGCTAATTTGGTCGAGGTCTACACAATTTTTTGGATGATACCTCAACCAAATGAAAAGTTGTAAATTCCAGTATTTAATATGGTATATCTAGATTTTAAAAAAAAATCGACAATTCACTAATTATTTTTAATTAAATTAAATAAAATAACTAAAAATCTAAATAAATAGTAATTTAAATTTAAAAAATATGAATATATTATCTAAATACTATAAAATCCATGATTTTTCATTTAGTTATGGTAATATTCAAGAGAAATGTCTATAACTCAATAAAAATTATTTTTACTTCTCAATCACATTTTTAGAGTTATATATTCGATATTATTATGACTTTAGTGACTCAAATAATACCTCCATTAATATAGATGATACTTTGATATTTAACCCCTTGTTAAATGGAATATGCAATTATAAAAAGTTGATCACCATCACATGCATTGTAAATTGGTTAATATAATTTGCTATCTTATTTCAATTAATTATAAAACTTCATTAAGTGAATGAGAAAAATAGATACATTTTCTTTAGACAAAAGGGGAACATTCTTTATTCAATTCATCAAATTGGATAAACATAATACTAGAATCATGGAGCATAGAAATGACATACACATGGCAGTTATTACGACATTCGTTATTGAGGTTGTTTGTTTTATGTTTCTTAAATCTAATTCTTGTTAGTTATTGAGTGTCAAAATTGAGAATTTATAGGCCGGGTCAATCGTATAAGACTTTAATTTAGGGTTTATAATTTTGTATGTAATTAAGGATGAGCTTGATAGATTTCTTTATATACAGAGAATCACACCCACGTACCTCTATATACAGAGAATCACACCCACGTTGTTCTCTCTTACGTCTTCTACTTAAGGCGCAACCCACTCTTCTAGAATATATTTCCTTATGAAATAATATACTAATTTGATTATGTTGTGGCAGTTGAATAAGCTTGTGTATATTTGATATTAGGCTAAGCCTTTTTGTGGTGAGACTCATTGGGCAGAGCCTGATGAGCTGACATTCATTGAACTAAGCCTACACGTTTTAGCATCAAAACAATCTATGGACATGCATGTTAGGAGGAAACACACACACACACACATGAGATTCCATTCTACCAATACGGAGTACACACACAATAATATATTTGATGTGGAAAACCCACGTCCCAACTTAAATTATTAATCAAAACAGTTATCAATAATATACAATCAAAACTAGAGTACTCAAGCCTAACATACTCAAGCATCCACTCTCGAGCGATACTTAAGTCCTACATCTTGAGCATACTCTTACCAATCAAACAATAACACCCCGACGGTGTTAAAATCGATACTTGAGCCAACCAATGCTCAAGCATCTCCTAACCGATACCTAAGATGACTATATCTCTTAAGCATACATCAAAATAATAACATGATTATGTATATATAGCCATCACAAACTTAGCCAACAAAACATACCTAATCTGAATATAATAATTATTGTATACCCATACAATTATTAATCAATCCCATTATGATAATAATTGTCAACACATATAATTATTACACAATCTAATTATGTCTTATATCACCAAGCCCATACCACATATTGGGTTTAACCCCAACAATCCTCCCCTTCAACCCAATACAATTTCACAACCGAATTAATAGTCACCATCAAGTCATAGACGTCCGTTCTCCAATGCCTCCCCTCGAACAAGAATCCTTTCATCCCGTTCTTCCAACTTTTGAAAATCACTAAAATCACGTGTAACAATCGTGAGTACCCTCATTTCAGCATTGAGTCACCCGATCCTTGCTTTCACAATCCTTCAGCCTCTTTTGAAGAACATCACGAGCATCATCTGAATTCTTCACCTGGTTGATCAACCATCAAATCATTAAAACTATTACAATGATCCTGTCCATCTTCCACCTCGAGTCCGAATGAATTGAACCACTGTGCAAGTCAACCGCCATACCGCATGTAACTTTGTTATCAAATCCATCAACGTACTCCACCATACTAACTGAACCTCGATTTTTCCTCCATCCCAATTCACCATGAACCTAGGCTCTGATACCACTTGTTAGGATGAAACAAACACACCTACATACAAAAATCAATTTTACCAATATAATTATTATTCAATCTCATTATAATAATAATATTAACACGTACAATTATTACCCAATCCAATTATTTCTTCTATCACCAAGCTCATACCACATATTGGATTTAACCCCAATACATGCACTCATGTTATAATTAAAGTCAATTCTATTACATTGACAATGCACAGTCCATTGGCTTTTTAGAAGTACACATGCCTCTACCTCTATCCATCTCAAAGAATAAAAATGACCAACGACTCTTTGAGCCTTGAAGGTATCAACAATTCCACATTATTTTCTGGAACTAGTCCGAGAAAAAAAACTTAAGCAATTTATGAAGTGAGAATAAAAAATTTATTTAATATAAAAATAATAACTTCAGTTAAATTTCACTGATGCCTTCATCTCACCCATTTTTGTAACTAATTTTCTTAGGCTCTGTTGAAGTAAGTTGAAAATTTATCTAAAAAAATATGTGTATAAAGGAAGCAACCCATGAGGTAATCTTTGAGCACAATTCATCCGATAAATCATACTTTATGCACTTGCACAAGTAAACCTTTGGCCTTCAGAAAATTATATTTCATTCACCCATTTGACTTAACATATGTTATTTTGTCCTATCATGTCTACAAGTGATTTTTATAACTTATTAGTGTAATCAAGCTTTTTTAGGTTGTGTCTACTCTCTACCATTGTATTTAGGTCAAACCATCAATGGACCTTTGACTTTATGTCTATGTCGACTCATAAAAAGACATTTCACCTATAATCCAAGATTGACCCATAAATTGGATTACGACCTAGCGACTTTAAATTTTGTCTATTCTTTACTAATGGTTAATTTTCTTAGTACCTTTGAGGTATAGTACTTGGTCACTAAACACTATACCATTTTTCGCATATAGACTATCTTAAGAATGTATCCATGTTTAACATTTCTCATGTTAGGCCTTCTATAGTTTAATTTCAGGTAGAGGTTTTGTGGTTGAACCCTTGCATACAAGCATCAAAGAATTTGATTTGGGCCTGAACCATGTTTGATTCCGCTTATGCATCATAGACTTCCAAGCGTCAAGTAATCTGGTTTTATAAAAATCTTACTGAACAATGCTTGGGCAATATGAGATCGTATGTAAGTCTTAAAATGGCCAATTTCTCATGTTTTGACTCTAAGAATACCACATGCCTTCATGATCCAAAAATATATCAAAATACCCTCGGCCCCTGTTGTAAAAGACATGCCCGTACTTTAACAAGACTAAGACAACTTGTCAACCCTAAGTAAGTTGTATTGTTATCTAAATTTATATTATGTACTTGTAACACTTAAAGTCTATAAAAATTCAAAGGAGCAGACTATAGTTTTTTTCCTAAAACAGTATCAAGCCTAAGGATTCTATCTGGAAGAAGATCAAGAAGATCATGCCTCAGAAGAATTTTGAAGAAGCTTGGACTTGAATAAATCTGTTTGGAGAAAAATGTTCTAAGTCAAGATCTCTACAAGTCACAGATTTAATGTTATAGAGAAGTCATTCGAGAACTCCAGAATGACTTATCGAGAAGTCATTCAAACTAAAGAGAGTACCGACAGATAAGCAACATCTACTCGACGGATGAGCTATATATACACTCGATGGATGAATAACATCTACTCGACGGATGAACAATATCTACTCGACGGATAAGATATACATCTACTCGATGGTTGAGCAATATCTACTCGATGGAAAAGCTATACATCTACTCGACGGATGAGCAATATCTACTCAACGGATATGCAATATCCACCGGGAGTAGAGAAGTCGGGAAAGCTACTCGAGAACTCAAAAAGATATCGACAAGTCATTCCTTCATTAGAGAACTCAGAGTTATCGACATGTCTATATCCATTCGAGAACTCAGAGATATCTACAAGTCAAGTGAAGTTATGAAGACTAGAGATCTCGATGAGTTGAAGACCTCTACAAGCCAAACTCATTATAGAGTACTAGAGATCTCGATAAGCCTTTATACTTATCGAGATAACAAATGTTCAAATGAATCAAACTGGAGATCTCGAAGTACAGTATCAAAGTACAGAATTGCAGATCAGTTTAATATCCAAGATAATCCAACAGCTGGATTGACAAGTCTTCAAAAAGCAGCTTGAAGAGTGTGCAAGATCAATGGCAAAGATTAACTGACAGAGGAAGATTAAAGTAAACACGGGATGCTAAAGATATGCTAAGCCAAAAATGGAAGATTTGCTTTTCTATAAATAGAAATGACAAGTGACAGTTTAGAAAAGCTAATAGCATATTTATATCCACTCTGTAAACCAGCAGTTAACTGAGCTATAAAGTTAACACTGGTCCTCTAGTTAGAAGTAACAATTTAGATAAAAAATTCTTATAACACTCTCGAGAAGAAGCTGAGCTCTTTAACTTTAAAGAGCTTAGAAATTTTGTAGCAAAGCATCTTAATTATTAATACAAAAATTAAGTGAGTTTTGAAGATCTGTGTTCTTTATTTTATGCAAGTTTAATTTCTGCATGAACACATTTATATACAATATTTAATTTACTTTGTTCAACCATTATCTTTCAAGAAAAGCCTAAAATCAGAAAAACACATTCACCCCCCTCTGTCCAATCCACAAATAGCTCAATATCGAGCAAATATTAGTACAAGTATTCAACTTCATTTTTGTTCACCAAGCCTCACAGTCGACTGCATATTTAAACTTCAAGTAAATTTAATTATCGTATATTATTTTTGACTACAAGTCAATTTAATCATCCCAAAAATACAGCGTTCAAGTTGCCTCTACTCAGAACAAGATTCGTAGCAAGATCTGCCAACTCTACGTTAGGCACCTGTCCGTTAAATGTGATCGGAATTAGCATGTGTAGCTGTAATGGCAGTGCCCACAACCTGGATAAATAGTTGATCCCGCTTGTTGGACGCACCGTTGGGACCGAGGACCACGAATTAGAACCTCCTCCAGTCCTGTCTCTGAAACAATGAGATAAATTAGAAAATAATGTGTTAACAGGAACACTGGGAAAACCAATAATTTTTTTAGGTTTGGTAGGGAATATATTTAGTTTATTGCAGGCAACCACACTGACTATAAACTTAAGATAGTATCATAACTTATTTAAAGGTTTTGATCATTTTATTTTCCACACAATATGAATTATAATCATTGCTTAACAGGAACTTGATCCTTATAAATCATTTCATTTGATCATTGTTTAATCTCAGTATTGTCATTGTGACTTGCTGAGCTAGTTAGCTCACTCTTGCGAATCTGTTTATGTTTTTTTTTCAGTTAAGAAGTAAACTGTTGATAGCGAGGATCCGCAGATCAGTGTGTGAGCTAGGATTCCAGGTTGAGATGGGATGATCTAGCAGAAGCTTTATGTTTTAGTTTTGAGTTTAGCAAGTCTGTAAGAATGTTTTATTATCCAGATGTAAGTTAAACTAGTTGAGATTTGGCACGATGTAATATAATTAAGGTTGTGCCTTATGTTCATACTTTAACTTGTTGTGATCCGTGGTTGTGTAAGGTAGGGTCATTGCATACATTATTTCAGAAACGTGTTCATATATTGTGTGTTTGTGTGTGTTTTGAACCTCAAACTTCTGACCCGAATTTTGAAGGCATCACATGTTATCTACGTAACGACATTTTTTTACAACTAAAGGTATAGTTTACTTAATTAAATTTGTTGGTTTTGTTTAAATAGTAGAAAAACTATCAATTTATAAAAAAATTACAATTCATCTTAAATTCTCTACTAATGGTAAAGTATTTTATTTTGTAACACCGTTGTAAATTCTTTAATTCCACAAAATTAGTCAATTATCTTTATAATCGATAGAAAATAGTTTTACATTAAATTCATAACTTATAAGTACGTGCATGGAACAAAAAGACTTGTAAATTCTTGATAACTAGATAAGTATTACATAGAAAATGATTCCAAGGATAACTGGTCATATTTCTTTTCAAGTACAACATCTAGAGTAAGGATTCGTGAAAAAAATTAAAGATATCCAAATCCAAATTTAGTGGTTACACAAATTTCAGAATCATGGTGTAAGCGTATTTTTAGTAGGAGTGAGCATTTTTCTATTCAGAACTGAGAACCAAACCGAACAAAAACTTTCATTTCTGTCCAGGTCTTAACTAATTCGGGTCCGATTTGATTCCTATTTTTATAAAAAATTCGGTTGTCAGGGCGGTTCGGTTCTTAACATCTTAGAACCGTAAGAACATAACCGTATATATAATGTTATACAATATAATATTTTCTTATTTATAATTATATATGAACAATATTATTTAATGATATATTATATATTTGTTTAAATATAAAAGATGTTTCATTTATTTTTATGAATATATATTTTATTAACTTTAGAGAGTAGTCGAATGTAAAATGACCTAAATCTACAAAATAATTTCTTTAACTACAGTAAATATTCAAAATTAGTCAACTTTTAAAAATTCGAGGATAAAAGTTGTATATAGAAATATATAAATTTGAAATATAATAAAAATTTAATTCTTTCGGTTCGGAACTGAACCGAATCAAATTTTAAGGTTCGATTCTTCATTATAAACGATTCTGGTTCGGTTTTTAAAATATTCATATTTCGGTTCTCGTATCTTGCAATTCTGTTTCTGTTGGTTCCGACTCGTTGCTTACCATTAATTTTTAGCATATCCAATCTTTAAAAAGTATATTAAGAGACATTGTTTACTGTGTACTTAAAACAACTAAGCACTACTTTTAATTAGAAGTTAATATTAATTGAGTTCCAATCCATAAATAGCTCAATATCGAGCAAATATTAGTACAAGTATTCAACTTCATTTTTGTTCACCAAGCCTCAGAGTCGACTGCATATTTAGACTTTAAGTAAATTTAATCATGGTATATTCTTTTTGACTACAAGTCAATTTATTCATCCAAAAACACCGCGTTCAAGTTGCCTCTGCTCAGAACAAGATTTGTAGCAAGATCTGCCAACTCCACATTATGCACCTATCCGTTAAACGTGATCGGGATTAGCATGCATGTGTAGCAATAATGGCAGTGCCCGCAACCTGGATAAATAGTTTATCCCGCTTGTTGGACGCACGGTTGGGACTGAGGACCGAATTAGAACCTCCTCCATTCCTTTCGCTAAAATAATGAGATAAATTAGAAAACAATGTGTTTGCAGGAACACTGGGGAAGCTAGTGATTTTTTTAGGCTTGGTAGGGAATCCATTTAGTTTATTGCAAGAAACCACACTGACTATAAACTTAACATAGTATCATAACTTATTTAACGGTTTTAGATCATTTTATTTTCCAACAATATTAATTATATATTAATGATATTTCAAATATTGAAAATTTACACATATTACAAGCTAATATTCAATATCCTAATAGATGTATTAGGTTGGTTATCGGTAGAGTTGTGTATAATTAATAATTGATTCAAAAAAATAATTAAGAATCTTTATGTGTTGGTAAAATAATATTATTTTATTCTACTATATAAATGAGTAGCAGTTTTTACCTAATTAGAAATGGATGCTAGCTAAGTAGCTATCCTAATAACTATATATCAAATTTTACAAAATAATTTTTTTAAAAATACTACAATCATCAATCAAATTTTCATTGTTAGTGTATTTTTATTTCTAAAACAAAAGAATTATAAAATTATAGAAGGTGTCCTATCACTCAAATTGTTGAAAATAATAATTCAAATTCAAAAGTTAAGATAAAGATTATAATATATAAGACACATAGCCAGATATAGGAAACACAACTCTTTTCCTCCTCTTTTCCTCATTAATAAAAATTCTTTAAAAATTTTGAAGTATCTCTATTATTACCATAAGACACATGTCTATAGTATAAAAATCACAAATTCCTTTCACATATTTCTAAGGAATCATATTTTAATTTTAACATGTGTCAAAACAAATCTTGTTTCTACAACCATCAGATTAGTTTTTAATCTAACAAACCACATTAAAGTATACCCTTGATCCATGATGATGGATGTCTTGGTTATTATAAAAGCGTCATGTACAAAGCTTAACATACATCTAATTAGAGATAAATTTCTTACTACAAGGATTTCATCAATACAATGGTTCTGATTATGAATGCTCAGCCTAATACTTATATATATATGCTCCCACATCCTGCTTACCAAGAGGTATATCTTATCCATTGTGTAAATTCTGAATGAATATTAATATATGATACAAATGAAATGATTAATTGCACATTAATTTTATTAATCCAATTTTTTTTCTTAAACTACAGATGATCAATCATGCTATACGTTTCTTGAAAAATAGAAGGGGATCCAGTTCTACACCAATAGGGAAGTTCATTGAAATGAAGTACGAAGGTCTTCCCAGCAACTTTAGAAAGACATTGCCACGTCAGCTAAAGGCCTAGTTGGGCGGGGAAACTTGTTCGAGTGAAGAACTCAAAACAATACGCGGCCATGTTCTTTTTATCTAGTTGTTGATTCCATATGTTTTTCAATATTTATAATTGTAACATTAAATTTATAATAAGTATTAAATTTAGGAGTGGGGAGATGTGTGGCTTAGATTTGTTAAAAAGCAAGCCAACAAAGTAGCCCATGAATTGGCTGGATTTCCTTTTTCTTTAAATTGCAACAATGTTTTTTTCCTACATAATGAAATTGTCCCTTTTGCTTCAAAAAAAATAAGTATTATTATTATCTTGTATATTAAAATGTTATAGTTTTAAATTTATAATCGACAAGGGATACTTTTGCCACCCAATAATTATTAAAACATAAATATAAATTATGTAGTGATAATACAAATGTACAAGTGTATCAAAACGCGTAAACGGGTACTTGATTAATCATTTGATCAAAATGGTTTTTTAAAATTATCTAGAAAATTTTACATTAGTGTCAGTAAACTATTATAAGATTTTTATTTAAAATTGGTAATGGGATATTTTTTGGACTTTTTTTTTTCAGAGTATCTATATATTGCAGAAACTAAGAAAAACAAGGGATAAACCCATGCTCTATGACAGGCCATAGAGGGGACTATCTATAATCAATCTACAAGCAGATTGAAGATAGAAAGCAATCAAAAAATATACTCAGGCCTAGTAGAAACTTGTTTAGAGAACCCTAAAGAACTAGCTAATTTTGCTTTGAAATCGACCACGATCCCATCAAAAAGTTGTTGAGGCCCAAAGCAGCCTTTATCATGAGCCGGTGCTTTCTTTCCTTCCAAATATGATAACAAAAGATCTCAATTAGAGAACCATAAAGAACTAGCTAATTTTGCTTTGAAATCGATCACGATCCCATCAAAAAGTTGTTAAGGCTCAAAGCATCCTTTATCATGAGCCGGTGCCTTTCTTTCCTTCCAAATATGATAACAAAAGATCTGCTTTTAAAAATATTGGAAACAGATTTTAGTAATTTTTTTCCAAATACAAAACTAAGAAAATGATTGTCTAATTTTCTATTTTCAACCTATGCCTTTAGATATATGATTAGGTTGTAGGTGTATAAAATTTGCACAAAATATAATTAAGAAATATGCAAATTGTTGAAAAATTCAATCATTCAAAAGGGAGTCATATACTAAAATTGTTCAATTGCATTGTGCCACTGCCCCTATAATATGTATTTATTTATATATATAAAGTAAGATGATTTTTATCAATTTTATTTCTCATTGTAATAAGAGAATAGTAATTTAATGAGTTGGAGCTGATACACAATAATGAGACTCAATAAACACTCTGTATATATGGCTCTGTATATATGGTATTAGAGCATGATCATGCAATTTTGACCAGTCTACTATCCCCTCAACATAGTAAAAGAGCACGAGTCCAAGTGAACATACGTTATATTTTTATTTTCAGGGATGGCCTATATAACCATGATAAAGATATATCAACACAAATCAGTATGATTTTAGGGTTTGAGTGGGAGAGTTTTTCGAAGTTTTGAGCAATTTGTTCTTATCTCATTGGAACTCCACTGATGATAGCCGATTAATGCATTTTTCTAGAAGAGATTCTTCATATACAGTTAAATAGGGCTTAGAAACTCTCTCATGTAAACTTGATGCCCATTAATTCTTTGGTAAGTAGAAATTGTTGAAAGGTATCCCCTAGATGGTATTCATTTGTGATAGACTATATGAAACATATTAAAAGGAAAGCCAAAAAGAGCATCACCCAAGAAGAAGATAACGACTAACATCACTAAGCTACCGAAATTACTTCATATACGTTTGGTCAAGTTAATGTTACTGCTTAATGATCTATTCTAGATAAAAGTAAGTGAAAGTAAGTGTTATTCTCGTATTGAAATGATGATGTATCTAGGATTATCATGTATCACATCAACAAAATTGATTTCACCATGAGGATATTGATATTCATATTATGAAGTGTCGAGTGCTTTAAAACCTTAATCCCACCTCGCAGAAAGTAAATTTATTTAATATAAGTAAGAAGACTACTACTAAGTAGTCCGTCAACAAATCATAGAAAAGAGTTTGGATCACTAGAGCAATATTTACGTCATAAATAAAAATCTTTAACCCGGAGTTGGTTACGTGCTGGGTACAATATTAACCTTTTTTCCTTCATGATATTTTGAATCCACATGACCTTGATTAACTCTATTTTTTTTGCAAATATCTTCTAAATATGTTATTTAAGTTGATTTCTTAATATTGTGGCTTTTTTGTCCTCCAATCATGATATTTCTAATTTACATTCCCTTGACTATCTCTAAAAATAATCCCTTCACAAATAATATCAACTCTTTCTTTCCACCGGATAAGCCCAGATCCGTGCTCGGCCGGCCTCCCACTACATAACATTCCACCTCAAGACACCTAACTGAAATATTGGATTTTTTAATTACATATTTGTGTATTAGATGTTCAATATTCATAAATATTTTCAAGTTTTTCAATCCTTTACTCGATAGTCCATTCCAAATTAATTAGTAACAACAGGAATGAATTAATTTTAACATCGTGGCAAGTCATTTTAAAAATAAATTAATTTCTAAATAAGGTCTATCCAATATTATTTAGGGAAGATCAATATTGATAGCATTAATGTAGCCCTAATTTATCGTTCTAAGTAAGGTTTTTGGCATGTCGATTCGTTTTAAGATATATGTTTCTTGAAGTAATGTTTGTCACGGATTTCCATAACATAAAGTGCCAGATGCTTCAATTGTTTCTGTGATAATTAACTGAGATTGTGCTACATGTGTCGAACGTTACCTTTTTATATGTATATCGAACTCAACTCTATTAAGGCTTTTCACCTTTCTTTCTTCTATATTTTAGTTTGATTGAGTTACAAATATTTAAGGCTGTCTCTAGGAGCTCAATCATAAAATTTAAATGCTGCAAAACAACAACATTCTCACTATTTGTCATGTTGAAATACAGGTGTTCCAAAAAAAGGGTAAGCCTAGGATAATAACTATAGAAGTTTCCGAATTATATTACCTATTTTTCTGTTACTATTTTACCGTACTAAAAGTAGTTTTGAATTAAGTCATTGTGCCCTCGTACATATTATGATCTTTGGTGTGAATATCAAACTTTCTATAAGGTACATTTGATAGGCTTCTCCCTTGCTATGGTGGTGTGCCATATTACCATCTAGAGGTCTTTTCATGACTTGGTTCAGTCTAATTAATCTTTTGTTCATTTATCACATTTGTAACTGAGGGTCTCAAAATTAAAGTTAGTATCATTAATCTCTTGATTTGTTTTGAAACTATTCTAAATTAAAGCATAAATTTAAATTTATATTTATTAGTACCATAATATATACATATTATGACACTATGCATTCATGATTTGATCTTAAAAACTTGATTAGCGAGCAAATTTTTGTAATTCATGTGACCATTTCTCAGAATGAATTTAATCATTTTTTATGTATAAATAATTGTGATCCATATTGTTTTTTATTTTAGTTATACATATATAATTAATCTTATATGTGACTGATTAAACTGATTTTTCCGTTAATTGATAGATTTTCTCACAAAACCTGTTATTTCTAGCTAGATATATTTATGGTTTATTAATCTTTTGGCCCTTAACATATATGTGTTTGTACCCATAAACCCCTACCTCTTCGAGCGTACCCTTTGACTCCTAATGTATGTATTTTCATACCCTTTAGCCATTTTTACCGTGATATTAAAAAATCGGAGGCGCAAAAAAGACATTTTTCCATTTATGCCTCTACTTTTTGTGTTATTAAATTTCAGTCCCTGTAGTTTACAAAACTTACAAAATTTGGATTTCAGTTTTAAAATCTTCAATAATTATATTCTCTATTTATTTTAATTTCAGAAATTCTTTTTAATATATAAAAATTCAAAAAATTATTGTTTTAATTCCAGAAATAATTTTTAATTCAAAAATAAATCTGAATTATTTAATTGGTCAATTTATTTTAATATTAATTATTTGATTATCTAAATTAGTTATTAATTAATTTTAATTGATAATTTAATAAAATCTAATTATTTCTTTTGATTTAAAAATTCTGAAAAATATTTTTGAGTTTTAAAATATTTTTCTAAATTATGTTCAAGCCTCGATAATTATTATTAAATGATTTTAAAGTCAGATTCGGTTGAACCTTGTTATTTATTTATGAAATGATTCTGTTACCTGTTTTAATTCCGAAAAATGTTCAAATATCCTAATTAAATACCAGAAAACTCATTTTAATCACGAACCTTCTTTAAAAATTTATGTTTAGCGAATAACTTACGTGCTATGTGCTATCTGATTATTGTGTGATATGTCTATGTGTTCAATGTTTGACGGTTTTCGTCATAACTTTCAATCCGTACATTGGATTTGGGTGAAATGAATGGTAGATAGAAGCTTGTAACATCTATGTGACGATTAGAATAAGATGAGAATGAGTATTGACTGATTCTTGTGATGTCTAGAAGAGTAAGCGAGGCCCACAAAGGGAAAGCAAGTGGTCAGTGGATAGAATCGATAGACGAGCGCAAGTGGAGTGAAAGTCAATTGAGATAATTATGCAAGGGTTCTGAACCTTCTCGAGATATGTTTCAAATATTTCCAGTTTCATATTGCAAGTGCTTTGAATTGCTTAACCCTAAACCCAAATCGAATCATTTGATACTTGAACCGTGAGTCTTATTCATTATAAACCATTAGTTGTTGGATTCTCAGAGATACTGAACCACATACATGCGATACTATTCCACAAATACATATACACCATATACCATTCACTTAAATGGACTACCCAAACGTATAAACACTCATACTTTCTACAATTCCTTGTAACATCAAAAACCAAATCTTTGTATAACCCTTAAACCTTTATTCTTCTATTACATGATTCTTTTACAAGCTTAAAGCCATTCTTCATACACACCTTATTATACCTTTATGGTAGTCATGAATTACATATGCTTTGAGACAGATGCTTTATCCATGTTTTTATGAGTTTGTTGTATTGAATTACATCATTTATCATACTGATATTATAGAATTGGATGGTATTCTAAAATGTGGACCAGATTGGTGGTCATATTTGGCCAATTTGTACCTTGGAAGCAATATATAGAGCAGAGTTGTGTGCCTTGTTGGAGTTTAGTGCGTGACTGATCAGCAACCTTACCTTGGTTTTAAAATTTAAAAAATATCCAATTCTAATCATTGCTTAACAGGAACTTAATCCTTATAAATCATTTCATTTGATCATTGTTTAATTTCAGTATTGTCATTGTGACTTACTGAGCTAGTTAGCTCACTCTTGTGAATCTGTTTATATTCTTTTTTCAGTTAAGAAGTAAACTGTTGATAGCGAGGATCCACAGACCAGTGTGTGAGCTCAGATTCCAGGTTGAGATGGGATGATCTAGCAGAAGCTTTATGTTTTAGTTTTCAGTTTAGCAAGTCTGTAAGAATGCTTTATTATCTAGATGTAAGTTAAACTAATTTGGATTTGGCATGATGTAATGTAATTAAGGTTGTGTCTTGTAATCATACTTTAACTTGTTGCGATCCGTGGTTGTGTAAGGTAGGGTCATTGCATACATTATTTCATAAACGTGTTTATATATATTATGTGTTTGTGTGTGTTTTGAACCCCAAACTTCTGACCCGAATTTTGAAGGCATCACATGTTATCTACGTAACGACATTTTTTTACAACTAAAGGTATAGTTTACTTAATTAAATTTATTGGTTTTGTTTAAATAGTAGAAAAACTATCAATTTATAAAAAAATTACAATTCATCTTAATTTCTCTACTAACGGTAATTATTTTATTTTGTAACACCGTTGTAAATTCTTTAATTCCACAAAATTAGTCAATTATCTTTATAATCGATAGGAAAGAGTTTACATTAAAGTCTTAACTTATAAGTACGTGCATGGAACAAAAAGAATTGTAAATTTTTGATAACTAGATAAGTATTACATAGAAAATGATTCCAGGGATAACGGGTCATATTTCTTTTGAAATACAACATCTAGAGTAAGGATTCATGAAAAAAATTAAAGATATCCAAATTTAGTGGTTACATAAATTTCAGAATCATGGTGTGAGTGTATTTTTGATAGGAGTGAGCATTTTCCTGTTCAGAACTGAGAACCGGACCGAACAAAAACTTTCAATTCTGTCCAGGTCTTAACTAATTCGGGTCTGATTCGATTCCAATTTTTTTTTAAATCGGTTGTCACGACGGTTGCTTCTTAGCATCTTTGAACTGTAAGAACAGAACCGTATATATAATATTATACAGTATAATATTTTAGTCGATTGTATACTTGAATAGTTGTCTTGCAGTAGGTGTTATCCCTCCAAGACCCAGTTTAGCTGATAGTGATACTTATTGTAAAATAATCTAGCAATAAAATCAGAAACACATAAGTCAATTTTAAAGCAAACTACATATACACCGTATATATCAACCGAAGAGCAGAGTCCAGGGGAAATCTAAAAGAGTAGAGTGCTCTTTTTTCAAAGAATCCCGGCTTACATATGGCAAAAACAGTAGCAGTAAAAGCAATCCAGTAGCATTAAATAGTAAAAATAGTAGTTTGCAGTAAAAGCCAACTATGATATTAGTATTAATTTTAAACAAAGGTAATCTTAGGTCAAAAAAATGATGAAAGTTTAAATATAGTGGGTTGAAATCTTATTATTTACAAAGAATAAAATATGAGAGTGCCTATTAAATTAATTATAGTGTTTTTATTAATATTGTGGCTAATCTCAATCTTCCTTGTTCCAATGGTGAAAGTATGAAAAGTGCTTTAAGAGCATGTTGTATGGGAATTAAATCTGAAAATTCCTTATCTATGATGCACGAAACAATGGCCGACAGGTAAGAGACTAAAAATTTGGTTGATATACAAATTTTTATAGTGTGTAGATATATATAGTGTATAGTTATGAGAGAAGCCTGACACTTAGACAGGAGATGCGCCTATGAGAAGAACTTAATAAAAAATCCATACATTGTTCTACGTAAACCGGCTGTTAGAAAAATCCAGATTCACAAAAATAACAAAAGATTATGAATGCCATTGCCTAGATATATACAAATCTCATATGTTGTAGTGCCACCAAAAGTTGCAGCCTGATGTAGAGTTACATTCTACATGACACCATCTGCAGATAAAATACATAAAGCCCTTGGATCATTTTGAGAAAATTTCCTTATTTTCGATGACACGTATTGAAATCACTGTAAAATAAAGTTTAATCTATTTTGTTATGATAGATGTAATGCTTGATATCGAGAGCATCTAGTTATGCACATGCAACAAAACTGACAATGCTGGTATTATTGGTCATAGATTGTATACTATTTCCCTCGCTATTAGCAATTGCATCTTTTAAAGCCAACGATAATTTAAATGGAATACTCTCTCTGGAGACATCTATTTAATATATAATAAAAAATCAATCAAATAAAAATAAAAAATGAAGTTAAGATGTATAATTCTACCACACAAAAATCAATCAACTAATTTATGCAAAAAATACAGATCCAAATATGCACAACTAACAAGTACTAAACGTATATAAAATAATTATGTTCAAATCTATACCTTGACTAGACCATGCATGATAACCTTGACTGATACCATATTGATGTATTAATCAGCGATTCACTCATTAAGCTTCTTTTCTATTTATATATAAGATTTAACTGATTGGTACTTGACCATTTAGTTCAGATTAAAAACAAAAGCATTGGAAAGAAAATGCTAGCGAATTGATATTTTGCTCAAATAACAAAGACATTTTATTTCATGTAATTACTGAAAGGATTTGATGAGAAAATAATCATCGAGGAATTTAAGGGCTTGTTCTCAGCAGAGAATCCTGAAAGAATCAGAAGGTTATCATTACCTGTATTGAACACTCAGAAACTGGTTGTACCATTTCCTTCTGATAATAGATCAATAGGCAGTCATTTTTGTTCAGGTGATTTACCATAAAGATCCATAGGAAATCGATTCATAAAACTTCAATGTGTACACCTATAAAAATGATATGCAACAATAAATCACTAAATAAAAACAAATCATAAAAGAAATTTATATATTTGGTAGGCTCGACCTATTTTTTGCTGGATAAGAAATATTGTACCTTTATTGTGCGGGTTTGAACACTACTAAAAGTTTACCCAAATAACCAAGAAATCTGAAATGAACAATTATATAAAAAATTAATCCAGATATGATTAAAGCATTATTGCAAGACACATCAGACGACATATACTTAATTACCCTTATACCTACCTAAACCATAGACTGGTTCTGTTGTGATATTGAAAACTATTTATTACACAATATAATCAATTGATGTTACTTAAAAATACATGAAATAAAAAAATTAGTTAAATAGAATACCTGCAGTTTAATGTTGTTAAAGAATTGGTGAGTAGAGTGAAAACAATTTTATCCAAAAATGAAAGACAAAAACTGTTACCAATATTGACGATGCCTTGACACAACACCAGCAATGTCCAACTTGTGCATTCCTTACATAATTGTCAAAGTGCCGAGAGGACACTACACTTGATGTCACTAACGCTACAGTTCTGGAAATACATGTCAATGATTTTACTTTTTATTAGAAGATATAGAAGATAAAATGCATCAGGGTAATAAAATAAATGACAATTGATAATGAAGTGATTTTCAAGAATTGCATTACCTGAGTAAATTAATTAGCTCTTGAAGCACATACTGCATCAACCTCCCTTAAAACAGATTTCCAGTCACCGATATATTGCATTTTGTTCAAGACAAACTCTATTGAAACAAAATTACTGGATTTTAAAACTAATTTTATAATGTACTTTCGAGCTTAAAAATCATCTCAACACATGTTATTTTAAATATGTAGCAACAAATAAAGAAAATATTGGTGAACAATTATAAACACAAACACATATGAAATAAAATATAGAAACACATTGCTCATAGAAATACATATTGATTAACAAACCTCTATTGGAATTTTCGTCAAACATGTGTGCTGCATAATAAAAAAATAAGAAATAAAACATATCAACAAATAACTACAAATATTGTCAGAGAAATAAATGAGATACAAAAATCAGTATCATTATTAAGTAACTTGGGAACATATATACCTGATTTCGTAGAACTTGAATCCTAAGAATTTGTTTATTGGAACCAAATGATTCTTCTTCGCCATTTATAATACACCATCATCTAAAAAAATATGAAAAAATGATAAGAGCTTTGGAGATGAAGACATAACACTGTCTTATTAACATAAAAAACAAATATACAAACATATATAAAACAAACAAATCGTGCATATATAATAATAAAGAGAAAAGAAGATAGGATCCATGTATATAATTCTGAACTATAAAGAGAAAAGAAGATAGGAGAAGATATTGAACTGATTGTAAATGCAGTCGACGGAGCAATGAAACGAAGGAGATGATGATGGAGGCGGCCAGGGTTAGAAGATCATGTTTTGAAAGAATATAATTCAAAAAAATTCAAAATTTCTATGCATGTTGCTACAATCATGGAGTGATTGAGATGTACAAATTTATATATTATGTTAGTTTCTATATGGGTTAACATGGATAGATCCATGGATATTTGTATAATATAAAGTTTTATGTGTAAAAAAATAAAATGGATTATGGGTAAATTTATGGGTAAATCTTATATGGGCAATAGTATCCTTTAAGATTATATATATTTGATTATCTGTTTAGACAATTATTATCGTATTTGTGGAGCTGCGTCTCTGTTTTTATAATTTTGATTTAATAAGTTTGACCGCTGTTTTGACCTTCATGATATTTTGAATTTTTTGAATTAAAGAATGTGTTTATTTAAGTTGTGTGTTTAGATTTAATAGTCTGAAAAGTCAGGTTGATTCATTACCTTACTGTCATGCACGTGTTACATTTTAATTATGTTATCCGTATTTTATTTATTTATTAAATTTAAATAAATGTTTCCGTTAAAGTTAATTTAATAAATTGGGAGTATATTTAAGTAAAATAATTATAGGTGATTTAATAATAATTATTAAAATACATGGCTTATAATTTAGATCCTTTAATATTAATTTAGGCTGACGGTACAGGTTTATATATGGACATGAAGTTTAGATTTTATAATTTGTTTCTCTAGAATTTTCATTTTATGTCCAAATAAATCGTTATGTCATTTAAATTATGTTTGAAAGTGTATAAAGATAATGTATGCGGCGCTGGCACATACACGCTGTATGGCAGAATCCAAATTCGAACCCAAAATTTTTAATCATACCCGAACCCGACTCGAACCCAAAAATGAATAAACGAACTCAATCCAACGGATTTTGGATTGGATTCGGTATAACCGAAACCTGAATTTTTTTGGATTAGATATTAATACCCGAAACCCGAATCCAAAATCCAAAACTCGAACCTGTAATCTAAAATTTTGTATAGCTAATTTAAATGTGTCATCTTTAAACATCCCACTACAACATTAATTGTGTTCTTATATGTATAGCTAATGTTTTAATCAACTCAATTGATACCCAATTAATTAGAGTTATCACTATAAGATCTTTTATTCACCTTATCACCGTTTAAATTATGCAATAACTAAATTTAATTGAATTTTTATTAGTTACTTTTTAACATAATTATAAAAATATATATGTTCTATAAATTATACACTAATATATATTTTATAATGTATAGTACATAAATAATATATATTTAAATTAAAGATAATGTATTATAATGTGTAATATATAAAATGATTATATGATAATATTACATATATATAATTATAATATACAGATATTTATCGGGTTTAGGGTACGGATTGAGTTTGGACCGAGTTTCAGATTTCGGATTGGGTTCGAATCGGTATACTTAAAATCCATATCCAAAAACTTTTCGGGTTTAAAAATTAAATCCAAATCCAAATTCAAAAAATCGGGTTCGGTTAATTCAGAATTTTTGATTTTGGATCGGATATTCGTCGGATCAGATTATTTTGCCATCCCTAGACGCTGGCAACACATACGCTGACAAGCAAACATGAGAAAATGACTTGGTCGTCCTCCTTTATTTCTTTATTTACAGAAAATACTATCGTTGTTAAATCAAATTTAACGGAAGTATGCATTTTGCAAAGTTTTTAAAATTTTAGCATGCATTTTGCTAGATATAAAACTTCAGGTATACAAAGTGCACGATCATGAAACTCTAGGTACACAGTCTGCAAATTACTCTATATTATATTATCTCTCTTCTATATCAATTTTAGCACACTTCTTTCAAAAAACACTAAAATGGTTGACACCTCAAGATTCCAACTTCACTAATCTAACAAAAAATTGAATAATAGAATTATAGAAGAATAATATTTTATACATTAAGAAGATAACAAATGAAGTAGACACCCTAATTTATACGAGGCCAACTTTTGGCATCTCAAGTTGGCATGTCATGTCAATTTACTTGACACCCTAATGACATCCCGCAACTTCAATGGAGTGCTAACATGGTTGTCATGCCACGTTATGCCACATGACATTGACACTCCTCTTGCTGCCCTCCACTAAAGATGTATTATATGTTAAATGACAAATTTATCACTCAACTCAATACAAACTCCCAATTGAATCATTCAATTTTAAAAACTTTCGATCAAATAACTATACTTTTTAAAATTTTCAATCAAGTCACCCACCATTAGTAATGTTAAATATAGGACCAAAAGCTGAATTAGCACTACAAGAAAAAAGTCCATAGACATCGCTTTTTGACCGATGTCTATGTTGTTTCACAACCGATATTGATGTCGGTGATGTCTATTCTAGACATCGGTGGATACCCGATGTCTATACTTGATTAGACATCTATTTTAGTTAAAAAACAGATGTCTATGTGTTGATTATTTACATAAAATGCTATAAATAAATTATTTAATAACTAAATTACACCTAATTAAACATGTTAAACACATCTTGAGCTATGTTTTTTGTCACAAAAACATCGATAATTTTGACAGAGGTGATGTAAAATGGCATATTAAACATCTGTTTCTTTAATGAAAGGTGATGTCTAATTTAGCGTATAGACATCACTTTTTTCTAGAATGAAGTGATGTATATGTATCATTTAGACTTGAACATGTTAGTCTTTCACATCAGTTATTTGTCTGAAACTGATGTACATTGCGTTTTTTGACATCAGTTTTGTTTGGTTAAAAGTGATGTTTATAATGTCACTTGACATCAGTTTTATCTTAAATAAAGTGATTTCTATGTTTCATTTAGACTTGAACCTGGATTTCTTTGACATCAGTGTTTTACCTTAAAGTGATGTACATTATCTTTTTTGACATTAGCTTTTCTTATATACATGTCAAGTGCTAAACACTGCTAACACAAAAAGAAATAAATAAGATTTATGTAAGACCATGTAAACAGGTAGCCAGTATATTGAAAATTTCTTCAATCAGTAGTAATATCTCTTAAACTCTCTCCTGCATAGCAGATTTACTATACATATACCTAAACACTAATGACCATAAAAGTAAGACATGATGTATATGAACAATTAGCTGCCTAACATTTACAGATAAAACTCAGATGCCACTGAGTCATTCTGTACTCGTCTTTCATATTATCTTCTAAAAGAGCTCCATTAACTGCTGGACAACATCTGATGAGCAAGGAAAGTAAACACTGCATGTTATTAACTTTATACAAGCAAAGTTTATCCAAAAGTATAATGATCGTAAGTTATATACCTATTGCATAGCCAGTAATGTTTAGTCTAGTAATAATAGACTCCGGATGGCGACCTCATGAGGAAGTGTTTAGGATATTGGAGACATTTGTTTGAGGAAGCTCTCCAGCCAAAAAGGAAGAGAACAAAGCAAGTGCACGAGAAGGCTGATAACTTGGAACAAAATGTCGGGATCCCCTTACAGTCACAAATGTCAAATTTTTGTATCCAACTGCATATCCTCCCACCATGAAAAACATCATCGAAGAAATTAATGATTCGTGATTTGACAACTAGAGGAAGGGTTTTGTGTGTGCTTGCTGATAATGTAGTATATGTACCTCAGCCTTAGTGTACAAGGGGTACCATTGTGTTTTGACTGTAGTTTGAAGATAGTCTATGGCATATCTTGTTGTTGTCACTGACACTACGCCATCCGTGTCCCCGCTGTACTGATGCCAGACACTGATGCCACTACACATAAGATGAATTTGTTACTTCATTTGATTAACATTTAAATCATAACACCTGACAAAAAAAAATCATAATATGTATGTTACAGTTATTTGTCTTTCATGGATTTTTACACAAAGCTTTATAAAAACTTCATTAACCTGTTTGCAGGAAAACATCCATAGCAGTATATCTAATTGGGGCAAATGAGATGGATAAAAGTAATGGTTTAAAACACATAGGAACAACCTCATGAAAAGGTTCCATACTGAATATAAGTAGTGCACCTGCTCCGATGTAGCATAAGTTCCATACTGAATCTCTGTGCGAAGCATAGCCTTTAAAGAAGCAAAGAGATATTGAACCTGAGGGAAACCCAAAGAACTTAACATTAGTTTCCCAGTTTGTTACTTTTACATACTAGATATAATTAAACCAGGAACAATATATAAGAAAACAAAGATCACTTAATACATCAAACACATAGAGAATCATACCTTCTCAACGATAGATATGAGCTTAAAAGTCAAGTACAGCCCCGCAATTAGAGATGAAAAGAGGCTTCCATATTCATTGTTCGAAAAGAAACGATACCAAACTGGAGCCGGAAGGAAAGCACGGTATAGCAGTACAACATACTCGACTAAAGTTAACATTTTTCCCTTGAAAAACATTTACAGTTAGAAAAGAAATATAATCTACAAAGAGTTAATATCTTGTATGAAGTTCTTTCACAATTTTTTTTATTATGTGGTGATACTAACATAAATATTTTAGGTCCTTTGTTTTTAGTGTACATTGGCTCACCTGCTTACGGTACATTCTACCCCTGCTATTTTTGTAGTACATCAATATACTACACTTAAGAATTATTGATGCCTAACGAACCAATGCATCTGAAACAAAACAGATTATCATAATACATGGAGTGGCAAATAATAAGGTTACTCATATCAACATACACAACGCGTTCTTTCTCCTGTCAGCTGGAGAAAACAGAAGAATTTAAAAAGAATGTGTAGTAATCATAATATAGTTCTACTTCTATACACTGTTTAAGAGATATTAAGAAATTTCCATGATTTTGTTAACATGTCTCAGATGTGTAAATTCAGTAGACAAAAACGCAAACAATAGAAATACAAGTTTTACACATTTCAAACAGCTCAGATTACTCTATTTTGATTAGATAGCACAATATGCAGTATAAAATTAGGTTTTCTTCAAATGTAATATATACTATAGAAAAGATACCAACTGCTTGCGGAAAATGGAATGGAAAAAGGCTAAAAACATATGAAGGGGAAGAGAAGTATGGATAAGGTAGGTTGAAGGGTATAATGGATTGCAAAATTCTTGTTCACCTATATAGCCAGACACATATGTCACTGTTCATAAGTTCCTTGATAACTGGCAAGACTGTTGTTGGGCTTCCGTATAATCAATTACACCACTACAGATAACAACGTTATATAACAGTTATTTGTCTTTCATGGATTTTTACAACTTGTTCCTTCTCACGTGTTTGCTCATTCCACTCACCTTCACAAATCTTTCATCATCTTTTACCAATAATCTATCAGATCTACTACTATAGTCTCTTATCTCCCTCCCTTCTATTTTTTACTTTCCTTCAGACGTGATACTGTCAGTATCAATCTTAGAGTAGTAAGGCACATGCAATAGATAGTAAAGCATGTGACCAGTAGTAATCTATTATTCCTTTAAATTGAGTTTCCTCGTCTATGTATGCATTACCAATCTGCAAATTAAGGTACTCCATGTCAGTTATCATTGTTCATGTTTTATACGTGCTACCATGAAATGATTTCTACAGGTTCCATTTCCATTTAGGCCATGAGATATATGCTCCTTCACTACTAAAACCCACCTGCAGACTGAAACTAAAATCACTACAGTTCTGGAATATAACAAGAAAAATAAAATCCACTAATCAGACCATAATGTCAAAAACATCAAGCAAAATAACATCATTTCTTACATGCCTAAAATACTACATTCCAATTACAAAAATATAAAACCTCTACAATTCCGCAACGTAGCTATAAAATCATCAAACCAAATTAACCACCCGATAAATACCAAATCAAACATAACATCAGTCATCAAGCAAAATGGCTTCAGGATATTTAAGTAAAATGTGATTTCTTCTCAACACCGAGAACGATAGTATCACTACCTCTAATATCGACGGAGGCGTTACCTTTACGGACAGCTTCGATAGCGTATTTCACTTGAAGTAGATGACCCTCCGGTGAGAACACGTTCATTGCTCTGTCATATCGAGCCATCTCTCCTTTATTAATTCTAACAAATCAAAGTAAAAAAACATAAAACTAAGTATGACATTAAACGGACCTAGATTGCTAAGAATTTCATATTTAGCTTTTGTGTGGTAGAAAGAATATCCAGAACTTGAAGCCACGTATCATGATTGATTTGCAATTCCTGTATAAAACAAATTCAAAATAATTAGTAACACCATACCGTACTTCAATTTGGATTTTTATTGTAAAAAATCCCCAATTCTAAAAACTAGGGTTTCGATTTAAAGGATTTTGATTAAAAAACTAGGGTTTCGATTTAAAAAACCAGGGTTTCGATTAATGCAAAGAAGACCAATTAATTTTACTTTATAATATGAAAACGAAAAGAGAAATAACCTAATTGAAAGAGAGAGAGAGCTGATGAGCGAAGAGAGTAGAGAAAGCTGAGAGAAAAAGAGAGCATAGCAGATGTGGTGAGAGGTGGTGAGTAGCAGTGAGTGAGTGATGAGAAGGGTGTGTTCTTGTCGGAGAGAGAGCTGTGAGAGAGAGCTGTGAGAGACAGAGAGAGCTGTGAGAGAGATGTGAGAGAGATGTGAGAGGGAGTGAGAATGAGAGAGTTTTTAGTTTTTATTTAATTTGAGAGGGGGAAACCTAAAATTGTCAAGGAGGGAATAAAAATTTTGTTAAGGGGGAAAAGAATTGAGGAGGCCGCGCGTTCCATATTAAAAAACTCAACTTAAGACATCGGTTTTCAAATAGACGGTGTCTTAAAAATAGAAAGATATCGAATAAACACGGGGTGATGTCAATTATGTTTGAGACATCAGTGGCATCAGTGACCGATGTCTAATGTGTGATGTCTATTAACATTTTTCTTGTAGTGTAGCTCGCTTACATGACATACGTTTAACCTATGTGGATGTTCCAAATTATGAGACCGTTGTACCCACTCGGCCAAATTAAAACCCACATATTACAACTAGTAAACCATCATATTTTCTTCTCTTCTTAGTTTATTCTTTGATTTTATTAGGGTTTATCTTTCTACTCCCATATCCACTTCGAAGAACTCTGTTAATTCAAATTCTTTGTTCAAACCCCATAATCACATGATGTGATTATTTTCTAGAGGATGAAATATACAGTGATTATTTTGTTCATACGACTTGATCTCCATATTCTTCAACTTCTCCATCTTTTTCTGAAACCAAATCGACTTCATCTCCATCTTCAATATTCTACTTCTTTTATGAATTAAACGCACTTAAATCCCCAACTGTGTCGTCACTATCTTTACAATTCAAGTTTGTATGTATGAAAAATGTGCAGAAGTGATTTGGGGAAAATATGAAATTAGGGATATTATATTGATTTAGGGTTTGAGTGGGTTTTTGTTTTACTTAAAAAGATCAGGTTGTAATTTGATTAGGATTAATCTTGGATCAGGTAAAAACTAACAAGGTAGGTCAATAGTTGATGTGGCAGCTAATTTGGCGAGACTTAACATTCATCCGTCTAAAGTCAACTACATATATCGGTTGATGTGGCAGCTAATTTGGTCGAGGTCTACACAATTTTTTGGATGATACCTCAACCAAATGAAAAGTTGTAAATTCCAGTATTTAATATGGTATATCTAGATTTAAAAAAAATCGACAATTCACTAATTATTTTTAATTAAATTAAATAAAATAACTAAAAATCTAAATAAATAGTAATTTAAATTTAAAAAATATGAATATATTATCTAAAATACTATAAAATCCATGATTTTTCATTTAGTTATGGTAATATTCAAGAGAAATGTCTATAACTCAATAAAAATTATTTTTACTTCTCAATCACATTTTTAGAGTTATATATTCGATATTTATTATGACTTTAGTGACTCAAATAATACCTCCATTAATATAGATGATACTTTGATATTTAACCCCTTGTTAAATGGAATATGCAATTATAAAAAGTTGATCACCATCACATGCATTGTAAATTGGTTAATATAATTTGCTATCTTATTTCAATTAATTATAAAACTTCATTAAGTGAATGAGAAAAATAGATACATTTTCTTTAGACAAAAGGGGAACATTCTTTATTCAATTCATCAAATTGGATAAACATAATACTAGAATCATGGAGCATAGAAATGACATACACATGGCAGTTATTACGACATTCGTTATTGAGGTTGTTCGTTTTATGTTTCTTAAAATCTAATTCTTGTTAGTTATTGAGTGTCAAAATTGAGAATTTATAGGCCGGGTCAATCGTATAAGACTTTAATTTAGGGTTTATAATTTTGTATGTAATTAAGGATGAGCTTGATAGATTTCTTATATACAGAGAATCACACCCACGTACCTCTATATACAGAGAATCACACCCACGTTGTTCTCTCTTACGTCTTCTACTTAAGGCGCAACCCACTCTTCTAGAATATATTTCCTTATGAAATAATATACTAATTTGATTATGTTGTGGCAGTTGAATAAGCTTGTGTATATTTGATATTAGGCTAAGCCTTTTTGTGGTGAGACTCATTGGGCAGAGCCTGATGAGCTGACATTCATTGAACTAAGCCTACACGTTTTAGCATCAAAACAATCTATGGACATGCATGTTAGGAGGAAACACACACACACACACATGAGATTCCATTCTACCAATACGGAGTACACACACAATAATATATTTGATGTGGAAAACCCACGTCCCAACTTAAATTATTAATCAAAACAGTTATCAATAATATACAATCAAAACTAGAGTACTCAAGCCTAACATACTCAAGCATCCACTCTCGAGCGATACTTAAGTCCTACATCTTGAGCATACTCTTACCAATCAAACAATAACACCCCGACGGTGTTAAAATCGATACTTGAGCCAACCAATGCTCAAGCATCTCCTAACCGATACCTAAGATGACTATATCTCTTAAGCATACATCAAAATAATAACATGATTATGTATATATAGCCATCACAAACTTAGCCAACAAAACATACCTAATCTGAATATAATAATTATTGTATACCCATACAATTATTAATCAATCCCATTATGATAATAATTGTCAACACATATAATTATTACACAATCTAATTATGTCTTATATCACCAAGCCCATACCATATATTGGGTTTAACCCCAACAATCCTCCCCTTCAACCCAATACAATTTCACAACTGAATTAATAGTCACCATCAAGTCATAGACGTCCGTTCTCCAATGCCTCCCCTCGAACAAGAATCCTTTCATCCCGTTCTTCCAACTTTTGAAAATCACTAAAATCACGTGTAACAATCGTGAGTACCTCATTTCAGCATTGAGTCACCCGATCCTTGCTTTCACAATCCTTCAGCCTCTTTTGAAGAACATCACGAGCATCATCTGAATTCTTCACCTGGTTGATCAACCATCAAATCATTAAAACTATTACAATGATCCTGTCCATCTTCCACCTCGAGTCCGAATGAATTGAACCACTGTGCAAGTCAACCGCCATACCGCATGTAACTTTGTTATCAAATCCATCAACGTACTCCACCATACTAACTGAACCTCGATTTTTCCTCCATCCCAATTCACCATGAACCTAGGCTCTGATACCACTTGTTAGGATGAAACAAACACACCTACATACAAAAATCAATTTTACCAATATAATTATTATTCAATCTCATTATAATAATAATTATTAACACGTACAATTATTACCCAATCCAATTATTTCTTCTATCACCAAGCTCATACCACATATTGGATTTAACCCCAATACATGCACTCATGTTATAATTAAAGTCAATTCTATTACATTGACAATGCACAGTCCATTGGCTTTTTAGAAGTACACATGCCTCTACCTCTATCCATCACAAAGAATAAAAATGACCAACGACTCTTTGAGCCTTGAAGGTATCAACAATTCCACATTATTTTCTGGAACTAGTCCGAGAAAAAAACTTAAGCAATTTATGAAGTGAGAATAAAAAATTTATTTAATATAAAAATAATAACTTTAGTTAAATTTCACTGATGCCTTCATCTCACCCATTTTTGTAACTAATTTTCTTAGGCTCTGTTGAAGTAAGTTGAAAATTTATCTAAAAAAATATGTGTATAAAGGAAGCAACCCATGAGGTAATCTTTGAGCACAATTCATCCGATAAATCATACTTTATGCACTTGCACAAGTAAACCTTTGGCCTTCAGAAAATTATATTTCATTCACCCATTTGACTTAACATATGTTATTTTGTCCTATCATGTCTACAAGTGATTTTTATAACTTATTAGTGTAATCAAGCTTTTTTAGGTTGTGTCTACTCTCTACCATTGTATTTAGGTCAAACCATCAATGGACCTTTGACTTTATGTCTATGTCGACTCATAAAAAGACATTTCACCTATAATCCAAGATTGACCCATAAATTGGATTACGACCTAGCGACTTTAAATTTTGTCTATTCTTTACTAATGGTTAATTTTCTTAGTACCTTTGAGGTATAATACTTGGTCACTAAACACTATACCATTTTTCGCATATAGACTATCTTAAGAATGTATCCATGTTTAACATTTCTCATGTTAGGCCTTCTATAGTTTAATTTCAGGTAGAGGTTTTGTGGTTGAACCCTTGCATACAAGCATCAAAGAATTTGATTTGGGCCTGAACCATGTTTGATTCCGCTTATGCATCATAGACTTCCAAGCGTCAAGTAATCTGGTTTTATAAAAATCTTACTGAACAATGCTTGGGCAATATGAGATCGTATGTAAGTCTTAAAATGGCCAATTTCTCATGTTTTGACTCTAAGAATACCACATGCCTTCATGATCCAAAAATATATCAAAATACCCTCGACCCCTGTTGTAAAAGACATGCCCGTACTTTAACAAGACTAAGACAACTTGTCAACCCTAAGTAAGTTGTATTGTTATCTAAATTTATATTATGTACTTGTAACACTTAAAGTCTATAAAAATTCAAAGGAGCAGACTATAGTTTTTTTCCTAAAACAGTATCAAGCCTAAGGATTCTATCTGGAAGAAGATCAAGAAGATCATGCCTCAGAAGAATTTTGAAGAAGCTTGGACTTGAATAAATCTGTTTGGAGAAAAATGTTTTAAGTCAAGATCTCTACAAGTCACAGATTTAATGTTATAGAGAAGTCATTCGAGAACTCCAGAATGACTTATCGAGAAGTCATTCAAACTAAAGAGAGTACCGACAGATAAGCAACATCTACTCGACGGATGAGCTATATATACACTCGATGGATGAATAACATCTACTCGACGGATGAGCAATATCTACTCGACGGATAAGATATACATCTACTCGATGGTTGAGCAATATCTACTCGATGGAAAAGCTATACATCTACTCGACGGATGAGCAATATCTACTCAACGGATATGCAATATCCACCGGGAGTAGAGAAGTCAGGAAAGCTACTCGAGAACTCAAAAAGATATCGACAAGTCATTCCTTCATTAGAGAACTCAGAGTTATCGACATGTCTATATCCATTCGAGAACTCAGAGATATCTACAAGTCAAGTGAAGTTATGAAGACTAGAGATCTCGATGAGTTGAAGACCTCTACAAGCCAAACTCATTATAGAGTACTAGAGATCTCGATAAGCCTTTATACTTATCGAGATAACAAATGTTCAAATGAATCAAACTGGAGATCTCGAAGTACAGTATCAAAGTACAGAATTGCAGATCAGTTTAATATCCAAGATAATCCAACAGCTGGATTGACAAGTCTTCAAAAAGCAGCTTGAAGAGTTGTGCAAGATCAATGGCAAAGATTAACTGACAGAGGAAGATTAAAGTAAACACGGGATGCTAAAGATATGCTAAGCCAAAAATGGAAGATTTGCTTTTCTATAAATAGAAATGACAAGTGACAGTTTAGAAAGCTAATAGCATATTTATATCCACTCTGTAAACCAGCAGTTAACTGAGCTATAAAGTTAACACTGGTCTCTAGTTAGAAGTAACAATTTAGATAAAAATCTTATAACACTCTCGAGAAGAAGCTGAGCTCTTTAACTTTAAAGAGCTTAGAAATTTTGTAGCAAAGCATCTTAATTATTAATACAAAAATTAAGTGAGTTTTGAAGATCTGTGTTCTTTATTTTATGCAAGTTTAATTTCTGCATGAACACATTTATATACAATATTAATTTACTTTGTTCAACCATTATCTTTCAAGAAAGCCTAAAATCAGAAAAACACATTCACCCCCCCTCTGTCCAATCCACAAATAGCTCAATATCGAGCAAATATTAGTACAAGTATTCAACTTCATTTTTGTTCACCAAGCCTCACAGTCGACTGCATATTTAAACTTCAAGTAAATTTAATTATCGTATATTATTTTTGACTACAAGTCAATTTAATCATCCCAAAATACAGCGGTTCAAGGTTGCCTCTACTCAGAACAAGATTCGTAGCAAGATCTGCCAACTCTACGTTAGGCACCTGGTCCGTTAAATGTGATCGGAATTAGGCATGTTAGCTGTAATGGCAGTGCCCACAACCTGGATAAATAGTTTGATCCCGCTTGTGGGACGCACCGTTGGGGACCGAGGACCACGAATTAGAACCTCCTCCAGTCCTGTCTCTGAAACAATGAGATAAATTAGAAAATAATGTGTTAACAGGAACACTGGGAAAACCAATAATTTTTTTAGGCTTGGTAGGGAATATATTTAGTTTATTGCAGGCAACCACACTGACTATAAACTTAAGATAGTATCATAACTTATTTAAAGGTTTTGATGCATTTTATTTTCCACACAATAGGAATTATAATCATTGTGCTTAACAGGAACTTGATCCTATAAATCATTTCATTTGATCATTGTTTAATCTCAGTATTGTCATT